>NW_026510737.1:0-268446 GCF_027579735.1 Bombina bombina
AGAAATAACAGACTTCCCACCGATGTCTGAACAAGAAAGACTATGTGTACTCTTAGGAGAAAACAACAAAGCTACAAGGATAGTAGCAAAATATGTAGCAGACTGTCCCATGACCAGAACCCCTAATCAGATTAAATGAACTGTTATCATACCAACCCACTATACTGCTACTTTATAAATTGTTATTGATCTATTTTATTGTAACATATTACTCTGGCAACACATGCAATAATGTCATGCTAATAAACGGCTAGATTTGGAGTTTTGTCGGTAACGACCCGAAAAACTAACGCCGGCTTTTTTCTGGCCGCACCATAAAAATAACTCTGGTATTGAGAGTCCACAGAATGGCTGCGTTAGGCTCCAAAAAAGGAGCGTAGAGCATTTTTAACGCAGCTTCAACTCTCGATACCAGAGTTGCTTACGGACGCGGCCAGCCTCAAAAACGTGCTCGTGCGCGATTCCCCCATAGGAAACAATGGAGCTGTTTGAGCTGAAAAAAACCAAACACCTGCAAAAAAGCCGTGTTCAGCTCCTAACGCAGCCCCATTGTTTGTTATGCGGTAACCCTTCCTACGTCTGCACTTAACACTCTAACATGTACCCCAAGTCTAAACACCCCTAACCTTACACTTATTAACCCCTAATCTGCCGCCCCCGCTATCGCTGACCCCTGCATATTATTATTAACCCCTAATCTGCCGCTCCGTAAACCGCCGCTACTTACATTATCCCTATGTACCCCTAATCTGCTTCCCTAACATCGCCGACCCCTATATTATATTTATTAACCCCTAATCTGCCCCCCACAACGTCGCCTCCACCTGCCTACACTTATTAACCCCTAAGCTGCCGAGCGGACCTGAGCGCTACTATAATAAAGTTATTAACCCCTAATCCGCCTCACTAACCCTATAATAAATAGTATTAACCCCTAATCTGCCCTCCCTAACATCGCCGACACATAACTTCAATTATTAACCCCTAATCTGCCGACCGGAGCTCACCGCTATTCTAATAAATGTATTAACCCCTAAAGCTAAGTCTAACCCTAACACTAACACCCCCCTAAATTAAATATAATTTTAATCTAACGAAATTAATTAACTCTTATTAAATAAATTATTCCTATTTAAAGCTAAATACTTACCTGTAAAATAAATCCTAATATAGCTACAATATAAATTATAATTATATTATAGCTATTTTAGGATTAATATTTATTTTACAGGTAACTTTGTATTTATTTTAACCAGGTACAATAGCTATTAAATAGTTAAGAACTATTTAATAGCTAAAATAGTTAAAATAATTACAAATTTACCTGTAAAAGAAATCCTAACCTAAGTTACAATTAAACCTAACACTATACTATCAATAAATTAATTAAATAAACTACCTACAATTACCTACAATTAACCTAACACTACACTATCAATAAATTAATTAAATACAATTCCTACAAATAAATACAATTAAATAAACTTGCTAAAGTACAAAAAATAAAAAAGAACTAAGTTACAAAAAATAAAAAAATATTTACAAACATAAGAAAAATATTACAACAATTTTAAACTAATTACACCTACTCTAAGCCCCTTAATAAAATAACAAAGCCCCCCAAAATAAAAAAATGCCCTACCCTATTCTAAATAACTAAAGTTCAAAGCTCTTTTACCTTACCAGCCCTGAACAGGGCCCTTTGCGGGGCATGCCCAAAGAAGTTCAGCACTTTTGCCTGTTAAAAAAAACATACAATACCCAAGCCCCCCAACATTACAACCCACCACCCACATACCCCTAATCTAAGCCAAACCCCCCTTAAATAAACCTAACACTAAGCCCCTGAAGATCTTCCTACCTTGTCTTCACCTCACCGGGTTCAACGATCTGTCCAGAAGAGCTCCTCCGATGTCCTGATCCAAGCCCAAGCGGGGGGCTGAAGAGGTCCATGATCCGGCTGAAGTCTTCATCCAAGCGGGAGCTGAAGAGGTCCATGATCCGGATGAAGTCTTCATCCAAGCGGGAGTTGAAGAGGTCCATGATCCGGATCCATCTTGCAGACCTCCAACGCGGAACATCCTGCTGGCCCGACGGACTAACGACGAATGACGGTTCCTTTAAGGGACGTCATCCAAGATGGCGTCCCTCGAATTCCGATTGGCTGATAGGATTCTATCAGCCAATCGGAATTAAGGTAGGAAAATTCTGATTGGCTGATGGAATCAGCCAATCAGATTCAAGTTCAATCCGATTGGCTGATTCAATCAGCCAATCAGATTGAGCTCGCAATCTATTGGCTGTTCCGATCAGCCAATAGAATGCGAGCTCAATCTGATTGGCTGATTGGATCAGCCAATCGGATTGAACTTGATTCTGATTGGCTGATTCCATCAGCCAATCAGAATATTCCTACCTTAATTCCGATTGGCTGATAGAATCCTATCAGCCAATCGGAATTCGAGGGACGCCATCTTGGATGACGTCCCTTAAAGGAACCGTCATTCGTCGTTAGTCCGTCGGGCCAGCAGGATGTTCCGCGTCGGAGGTCTGCAAGATGGATCCGGAAGAAAGAAGATTGAAGATGCCGTTGATAGAAGACTTCACCCGGATCATGGACCTCTTCAGCTCCCGCTTGGATGAAGACTTCATCCGGATCATGGACCTCTTCAGCTCCCGCTTGGATGAAGACTTCAGCCGGATCATGGACCTCTTCAGCCCCCCGCTTGGGCTTGGATCAGGACATCGGAGGAGCTCTTCTAAAGTTGAACCCGGTGAGGTGAAGACAAGGTAGGAAGATCTTCAGGGGCTTAGTGTTAGGTTTATTTAAGGGGGGTTTGGGTTAGATTAGGGGTATGTGGGTGGTGGGTTGTAATGTTGGGGGGCTTGGGTATTGTATGTTTTTTTTTACAGGCAAAAGAGCTGAACTTCTTGGGGCATGCCCCGCAAAGGGCCCTGTTCAGGGCTGGTAAGGTAAAAGAGCTTTGAACTTTAGTTATTTAGAATAGGGTAGGGCATTTTTTTATTTTGGGGGGCTTTGTTATTTTATTAAGGGGCTTAGAGTAGGTGTAATTAGTTTAAAATTGTTGTAATATTTTTCTAATGTTTGTAAATATTTTTTTATTTTTTGTAACTTAGTTCTTTTTTATTTTTTGTACTTTAGCAAGTTTATTTAATTGTATTTATTTGTAGGAATTGTATTTAATTAATTTATTGATAGTGTAGTGTTAGGTTAATTGTAGGTAATTGTAGGTAGTTTATTTAATTAATTTATTGATAGTATAGTGTTAGGTTTAATTGTAACTTAGGTTAGGATTTCTTTTACAGGTAAATTTGTAATTATTTTAACTATTTTAGCTATTAAATAGTTCTTAACTATTTAATAGCTATTGTACCTGGTTAAAATAAATACAAAGTTACCTGTAAAATAAATATTAATCCTAAAATAGCTATAATATAATTATAATTTATATTGTAGCTATATTAGGATTTATTTTACAGGCAAGTATTTAGCTTTAAATAGGAATAATTTATTTAATAAGAGTTAATTAATTTCGTTAGATTAAAATTATATTTAATTTAGGGGGGTGTTAGTGTTAGGGTTAGACTTAGCTTTAGGGGTTAATACATTTATTAGAATAGCGGTGAGCTCCGGTCGGCAGATTAGGGGTTAATAATTGAAGTTAGGTGTCGGCGATGTTAGGGAGGGCAGATTAGGGGTTAATACTATTTATTATAAGGTTAGTGAGGCGGATTAGGGGTTAATAACTTTATTATAGTAGCGCTCAGGTCCGGTCGGCAGATTAGGGGTTAATAAGTGTAGGTAGGTGGAGGCGACGTTGTGGGGGGCAGGTTAGGGGTTAATAAATATAATACAGGGGTCGGCGGTGTTAGGGGCAGCAGATTAGGGGTACATAAGGATAACGTAGGTGGCGGTCGGCAGATTAGGGGTTAAAAAAAATTATTTGAGTGTCGGCGATGTGGGGGGACCTCGGTTTAGGGATGCATAGGTAGTTTATGGGTGTTAGTGTACTTTAGAGTACAGTAGTTAAGAGCGTTATAAACCGGCGTTAGCCCAGAAAGCTCTTAACTACTGACTTTTTTCCTGCGGCTGGAGTTTTGTAGTTAGATGTCTAACGCTCACTTCAGAAACGACTCTAAATACCGGAGTTAGAAAGATTCCATTGAAAAGATAGGATACGCAATTTACGTAAGGGGATCTGCGGTATGGAAAAGTCGCGGATGAAAAGTGAGCGTTAGACCCTATTTTGAGTGACTCCAAATACCGGCGGTAGCCTAAAACCAGCGTTAGGAGCCTCTAACGCTGGTTTTCACGGCTAACGCCAAACTCCAAATCTAGGTCAAAGTATTCTTGACTTGACATGTAGATAACATTCTGCTCTCTCCCAAGAAGTTGTGGCAGGCACTTCTCTAATTGGCTAAAATGCAAGTCAATAGATAATAAATAAATAGCAATGTGATTAGGGGGCTGTCAAAAGAGACTTAGATACAAGGTAATCACAGAGGTAAAAAGTGTATTAATATAACCGTGTTATACAAAGCTGGGGAATGGGTATTAAAGGGTAATCTATCTATACAATAACAATTTTGGAGTCATTGATGACAAAACACCCCCTCTTGATCTTTGTGCAAGCACATTGTTTGAATGAGGGTGCA
Source organism: Bombina bombina (assembly GCF_027579735.1). Taxonomy (NCBI): domain Eukaryota; kingdom Metazoa; phylum Chordata; class Amphibia; order Anura; family Bombinatoridae; genus Bombina; species Bombina bombina. The sequence continues at coordinate 4,678 of NW_026510737.1, forward strand.
TGAAGCATCCTCAATATACTAGCATATGCTGCTGAAGCAGTCATAAAGTTTATTTGAATCAACATATTCAAAGCTGCTGCAGAAACACCCTTTCAAATGGGCTAATTTCTCTCTGTGTGTCCCACCCGCAACTTGCACTATCTTTTGCCTACTAAAGGGACAGTGTTCTGTGATTTTCCCCCTCCTTTTTAATGCATTCCCATTGCACCTGCTGGAGTGTATTAAATGTTTACAAATAGCCCATTTACCATTATTTTGTCATATGAAATAGCAGTTTTTTCCTGTTTTATCATAGAAGAAATCACACTCCCAGTGGATGGTGGGAGAGAGAGGTACTAAATCTTTTTTTTTTAGTATAACAGAAGAGGCATGACATATCATAACCATACAACAGCAGTAGGTAAGAATGAACAAAAGGAGAAGAATATATATATATCTTCCAGTTGTACAAGGCAAAGATAATGCATTTAAAATAGCTCATAGTGTAGTCAGTTCTAAGCACCACAAGCAGAAAAAAACAAAAGAAAAAAACATTGAACAGAATAAATGGTGGCCAAATGACCTTTATGTTCCTCCCTGGCATACTAAAACATCCTCTGTTGTTTTTGACATTTATCATCCTTCGTTAAAATTTTAACAAATAACTTGGCAATAAAAAAATATAAGAGAAAAAAAAGTGAAAAGACAAAGAAGGGGAATGAAAGAGAAAGATAAGAAACAAAAAAAAAAAAAAAACAAACTAGAATGCCAGATAGTCTTCTGTTAGGAGAAGTTGCAGAAAGAAAGTTACGGAATGGAGAAATGGTCTGCAGCTGGATTTCTACAGACAACGAAAGAATCACTTTATTCATTTTAAAAAAGAAGGCAATTACTTTATTTTCTTGAAAAATCAAAGGATCATATTGGTCCATAATCATATGGTGCAACATATTTTAATTGCCTAGCTACCAAAATCGCAGTATTGATAAGATGTTTATTTTTAGTACACAGGGTCTTTAACTAAAAACATTATTAGCGTAAGACTGAGTATGATTTTTGTAGTCAAAAAAATGTTAAAGGGACACTGAACCCAAATTTTGTATTTTGTGATTCAGATAGAGCATGCAATTTTAAGTAACTTTCTAATTTGCACCTATTATCATTTTTTTTCGTTCTCTTGCTATCTTTATTTGAAAAAGAAGGCACCTAAGCTAAGGAGCCAGTCAATTTTTGGTTCAGTGCCCTGGATAGCACTTGTTTATTGGTGGGTGAATTTATCCACCAGCAAGAACAACCCAGGTTGTTCACCAAAAATGGTCCGGCATCTAAACTTACATTCTTACTTTTCAAATAAAGATACCAAGAGAATGAAGACAAATTGATAATAGGAGTAGATTAGAAAGTTGCTTAAAATTGCATGCTCTGTCTGAATCACGAAAGAAAAAAAAAATTGGGTTCAGTGTCCATTTAAGCTAAAAGTTTATTCTATTCCAAAGCTTCTGTATTTTAGGACAGGACCAAAAAGCATGTAAAAGGTCTGCATCCGTTGCTGAGCATCTTGAGCAGACCTGTGATCGGTGCATAGACCATTTAGACATAAACTTTGAAGTGATATAAGATCTGTTAAGAAGTCTCATATGTGATTCTCTCAGGAAGCAAGAGCGATTATACTTGGAGATTAAAGCAAGACTCTTTAAGTCCTCAATCTGGAGGTTATTAATATCAACTGTCCATCTTACATAAAGGTTCGATAGACACAGGTTAGCCGAGGTAGACAAGAGTAATCTATAAATTAGTGCAAGTGAGTGAAGGCCTGCTCGAAAGAGTTTTATAGCCGAGTCCAATATCCCCAAAAGCCAATTGTTTTTCGCCGTACATTTATTAGATGTTATATAATGTCTTGTTTGTAGGTATGCATAGAAGTTCCTTTTGTTTAAGGAATATTCTACAGATAGATTTTCAAATGTCTTGATCACTTTAGATTTACTATCAATCAACTCATGAATAAGATAGAGACCTTTCTGGGATCATAGCTTGAAGACTTTGGAATAAAGGCCTGGTTCAAAATTGGGGTTACACCTGATTGGAAGGTAATTTGAGCATGAGTTATCTATCTGCAGCTCTTTATGTATTTTATACCAGGCTTGTAGGAAATTGTAAAATGAATACTTTAGCAATACTGATTTGTAATGTGAGGGATTAGATACATGAAGCAGCGCTTTTAAGGAATATGGGAAAAGCAAATTTTCCTCTGCCTGTAAGTAAGTAACATAGTTGGAATCTGTTAGCCAATCTAATGCCACCTTAGCCATGCATACCCAATTGTAAAATGTAATGTTAGGGAAGGCAAGACCTCCATCCTTCTTAGCGTGCATCAATTTAAACATAGCGATACAGGGTTTTCTGGTACCCCATAAGAATTCCTGAGCATTGAGAATAAAACAGTCAAATATCATTGTTCTGGAAAAAAAGCGGAAGATTTTGAAGAAGGAAGAGTATCTTTGGAAATATTATAATTTTGATTAAAGTTATTTTAACTGAGAGAGAGAGCCTACTCCATCTCTTAAGATAAGCTGAACATTCTTTCCAGACTGCATCAAAGTTTAAGCTATACCAATTTACAGGAATATTTGAAAGCATGATCCCCAAATATTTGAGTTTTCCTTTTGCTTGTGTAAAGGGGTTTGATATAACGCTGTCTTTCCTTTTTCCTAATAAATAAAATTTCTGATTTGTTCAGATTACCTTTATAAACCGAGAAGGTGCTATATGAAGACATTATTTCTAGGAGTCTAGGTATATTTTTCTTTGTGTTACCCATATAGAAGAGAAGATCGTCCGCATATAAGAATAATACAAAATTCTTTTTCCCAATTACTACCCCCTCTAATTCTGATCTACACAAAACAGCCAATGGTTCTAAAGCAATGTTGAAGAGCAGAGGGAAGATAGAGACCTTTCTGGGACCATAGCTTGAAGACCTTGGAATACAGGCCTGGTTCAAAATTGGGTTTACACCTGATTGGAAGGTAATTTGAGCATGAGTTATCTATCTGCAGCTCTTTATTTATTTTATACCAGGCTTGTAGGACATTGTAAAATGAATACTTTAGCAATACTGATTTGTAATGTGAGGGATTAGATACATGAAGCAGCGCTTTTAAGGAATATGGGAAAAGCAAATTTTCCTCTGCCTGTAAGTAAGTAACATAGTTGGAATCTGTTAGCCAATCTAATGCCACCTTAGCCATGCATGCCCAATTGTAAAATGTAATGTTAGGGAAGGCAAGACCTCCATCCTTCTTAGCATGCATCAATTTAAACATAGCGATACAGGGTTTACTGGTACCCCATAAGAATTCCTGAGCATTGAGAATAAAACAGTCAAATATCATTGTTCTGGAAAAAAAAGCGGAAGATTTTGAAGAAGGAAGAGTATCTTTGGAAATATTATCATTTTGATTAAAGTTATTTTAGCTGAGAGAGAGAGGGGGAGCCTAATCCATCTCTTAAGAGAAGCTGAACATTCTTTCCAGACTGGATCAAAGTTTAAGCCAATTGACAGGATTATTTGAAAGCATGATCCCCAAATATTTGAGTTTTCCTTCTGCTTGTGTAAAGGGGTTTGATATAACGCTGTCTTTCCTTTTCCTAATCCATAATATTTCTGATTTGTTGAGATTACCTTTATACACAGAGAAGGTGCTTGTGATGAGAGCAGGATGTAATGTCACTAGTTTGGGGGCGGGGCTTAGGTCCAGTAGTCTGTGTCGCAGTTAGTTAGTACAATCAACCTGAATAGATGTATGTTTCCATGCTCTGTAATAAAATAGAGTTGTACCACCATTGCTGTGTCCTGCATATGTCCTGCATCTCATGACAGTGCTATATGAAGAAATTATTTCTATGAGTCTAGGTATATTTTTCTTTGTGTTACCCATATAGAAGTGAAGATCGTCCGCTTATAAGAATAATACAAATTTCTGTATTCCAATTACTATCCCCTCGAGTTCTACACAAAACAGCCAATGGTTCTAAATCAATGCTGAAGAGCAGGGGGGGGGGGGGGCAGTGGACACTCCTGCCTAGTCCCTTTTCGCATGATTATGTTATCAGAGTTTGTTCCGTTAATAACAAGGGAAGAAGTTGGATTTTGATAGATTTGATTGATAAATTGATAGATTGATAAAATTTAAGAAATGACCAGTCAAGCGAAATTTATTTAGTGATGTTGTTAGATGGTCCCATGATATCGAACCAAACACTCAAACAGTCATTTTGGTGTTTGAGGTGAACTTTAGATTGAGAGTGAAAAGCTTTAATAATCAGCATGGCAGTCCTGAGGTTTTTCATAGAGGTTCTGTCTTGCATGAACCCTGTTTGTTATATCTGTATAACATCTCCCAGAATTTTTTACAGTCTATTAGAAATAATATTGGTTAATAACTTATAATCATAATTAAGAAGTAATATAGTTCAGTGTCTTTGTCTTTTTCAAGGATTAGTATAGTATTTGATGCCGTAAAATATGACAAAGGTTTCTTATTTAATAAATAATAATCATTGAATAGAGAACACAGGGTGGGAATAATCTGTTTGCCTAATATCATATAAAATCCACTCTGTATTTGGTCTGGCGCCTTTCCATTGGCAGCTCTATTGATTGCTTGTTTAATCTCTATTTCTGAAATCTCACTATTTAACAAGTTTAATTGATCACTAGAGACTTTTGGTAAGGTAATCATATCCCAAAATTCCTGTTTATTCTTTTTGTTAATAATTTTTGAAAATGAAAGAGAAATTGCTTTTGAATCTCCATTGGTGATGTATATCTAATCCCTTGTACCTTAGTGGCTGCTATATCATTTTTCTTTTTCCTAGATTTAGTGAGATTGGCTAGCAACTTCGATGATTTAGGGCCAAATGTATTAAACCGTGCTTTGTTCTTAAGAACAGTTTGCAATAGCTGCTGATTGGTAAATGTCTCTATTTCTGCTTTAGTCTTTTGATAATCTTCTCAATGTTTACTAGTAGGGTCCTCCGTGTATTTAATACATTTATTCTCTTAAGTTGGTTAGATAACTGACTTTCTCTAGCTTTTAAGATTTTTTTGCTTTTAATCATAAATGCCTTGATTTCCCCCTAAAAAAAGGCTTTTGTCGCTTCCCAGAATAAGTTCCAATATTCTCTCCATTTACCCACTAGCCAGTTCCAAAAACTAATGTTCTGTAAGAGAAAAGTCGGGAAGAAAAACTTCCCAGACTGATTTACTTTATTCAGTTGAAGAGACAGAGAGATTACTGCATGATCTGAGATTGTAATTTGTCTTTAATCTCGGAAGATAGCTCTATGCCCAGTAACGATTCATTAACTAAAAATATATCTATTCTGGAGAAGACTTTCAAAGATTAAGTAAAGGCTCTTGTGTCAGGATTTTGAAGTCTCCAGATATCTTTTAGATATCTAACAACTTGGCTTCCCTGTTGTATCTATTTTTTTATTTGTATTACTTAATCTGTCTATCATGGGTTTAAAAGTTGCGTTGAAATCTCCGCAAATAATCAATTTAGCGTCAAAAAAGTTAATTAGTTTGGAAAAAGGGTTTTCCCAAAATTCTGGGCTAAACTCATTAGGGGCATATAAGTTACAAATAACGTAGAGCACACCTTGTATTTTAATTTCTATGATTACAAATCTGCTGTCTTTATCTGTCCATTGTGATATAATTTAGCCGGTGAATATATTACCTCTCCAACCCAGCCACATACCAGTTTCTCAGATTATATAATGTTGAGGTGTGTTTCCTGCAAAAGTACAATATCGGGGGCAAATTTTTTGAGATATTGAGAGATACGTTTTCGTTAAATAGGGAATGTAATTCCTCCGACATTCCATGAGAGTAACTTAATTATATCTTTTATGTCTAATTTTTAAAATAAGATAAAAAAAAAAGGAGAAGGGGAAAACAGAATAAGGAAGGGAAACATAAAATGAAGAACAAAGTTAACAGCCTATGAATCCATCTATTACAGATGATCATACATCCTATTAGAAAACCTTTTCAAGAGTGATAGGATTTCTAGACACTAGGGGCGCGATCCGATATACGGCGTAGTTTTCGGCGCAAGCGAGGGAACCCACGCCGCCCGTAATTTCACCTCGCAACTCGAGCTATCCAATATACTGCGCCGTCAGATGCTAAACTGGCGTAAGTATGAAAAACCGGCAATCAGCTAAAATGTGCGCAAATACACATTTTAGTCGTCGCAAGTACTTACGCCAGTATTTTGTTCACGTAAAGTCTCAATAAAGTGTAGTTTTATGCAAATAAGGCTACGAATCGTAAAAACTAACCGCCAGTTCTAAAAGATGCGCCACGTAATTATGCCATTCAAAAATCATACTTAAACCCCTGCGCAGCCACCATTTTCTTTAGTGTGTTTGGTTGGTTCTTGGAGCTACAGCACACTACAGTGAGTAAGAGAAAGTGGATAGAGTAGAGAGAGAGGCGCATTGCATATATTTAGTTAGGTCGGATTTGGTGGATTTGTTAAGCTTGTACATTACTGTCACTTTTTTACATATTGCACACATTTTGCAGACACACATATAAAAAATACACAACATTTTTTTTTATATAACACCTTACACATTTTATTTATCTTTTACAGTGTGAAAGGCTGAGTGTTTGGTTGTGATTGTGTGTGATTGAAGTGGGAGTGAGTGTGAGTGTGTGAGTGTGTGTAGTGTGAGGATGTCAGGGAGAGCTAGGGCGGGGGGAAGAGGGAAGGGGAGTTGCAGGGAGAGGATTATGGTCAGGAAGAGCAGCAGGGTCCCCGTCAGGGAGTCAGTGGAGTGGGGAGAGGGAGACTTAGAAGGCCAGGCACACTCAGTAGAAGAAGGATAGAGGGTGCACATGGGGATAGAAGGGGGGAGGGGGGAGAGGATAGGGAGGAACCCACACCAGGGACACCCCAGGGAGGGAGCCAGGCGGCCCAGGACGAAGAGCGTATGAGGTGCCCCAACTTCTCCTTTGCTGAAAACCTCGTTCTAGTCCAGGCCGTCCTGGAGAACCATACCGCCCTCTTTGGCCAAGAGAAGGGCAAAGGAGTTGCCCGTAGGCATAAAGATGTCTGGCTGAAGGTGGAGGAGACAGTTAATGGTGTATCCCAGCAGAGGAGGACTGTGGATGGCCTAAAGAAAAGGTGGAAGGATTGCAAGAGGAGAGTCAAGGAGAAGATGGGCCAAGAAGCAATGTCCCAGAGGGCAACAGGAGGTGGGCCTCACCAGGAGGCAGAATATAACGAGTGGCAGGAGCTCATTCGTAGGTCCCTGAGCGTCATAGCAGTCCGTGGACTTCCAGGGGCTCGTGACTCAGGGATTGCAACATCAGCACAGCATGCTGGTGAGTAACATCCCACACACCAGTATTATATGTATTTGAGATATAACATCCTATAATGTCACACATTCATGTACACAATGAGGAACATGGTATTTGGCCTACTAACAAAAACATTTACAATTAGATTTCACATTAAAGGGACATTAAACCAAATCTTTTTATTTCATTATTCAGATAGAGAATACAGTTTTAAACAACATCCCAATTTACTTCTATTATCTAATTTGCTTCATTATTTTGTTATTCTTTGTTTATTAAATATCAATCTACATGGGTGAGGCAATCACACGAGGCATTGATGTGCAGCCACCAATCAGCAGCTTCTGAGCCTATCTAGATATGCTTTTCAGCTAAGAATATCAAGAGAATGAAGCAAATTAGGTAATGGAAGTAAATTACAAAGTTGTTTAAAATTGCATGCTCTAGCTGAAACATGAAAGAATAAAAATGGGTTTAATGTCCATTTAATGCTACTTAACACATTGAAATTCATGATATGAGGGGGAATAGTGAAATACTAACATGTCTCAGAGTAACACAGGCCACAAGCCACATGTAGAGTTTTCAGTAAATGGACACTATAGTCATCACAACCATAGGGTCACTTAAAGAACACATTTTCTCCATCACTGACATGTACACAGAACTATTGTATGAAACTCATACATGTATACTTTGCATATTAAAAACCCTCATATCACAAATCTCAATGTGCACATGCATGTTATAGAGTTTGACATGAGAATGTGTATAGGCCCTAGCATGTACATTGTATGCCCACATGGATATATATCTGACTGTACTAATCCCTCTCATCATTTGACTCCTCCACAGAAACTCCAATCACCAGGGTGCAAACGCCCATGCATCCACCTCCACCACCGCCACAGAGAATGCCTCCACCTCAACCACCGGTCCAGAGAGTCCAGCAAGAGTATGCTCCCAGGCATGAGCTGGGTTGGAGTGCCTCTGTTGACGATCCAGATCTCATGCCACCAGCATTGCAAGACGATACCTGGCAGGATCCCTGGCCGGAGGACTATTCCTTTGGCTTGGAGGGGGAGCCAAGTCAGCCCCGAAGGGTAGATGTCTTTACCCCCCCCACACCAATATCAGGCCAGTCAGGGCGTATACCACCAGGCTGAGTGGGTGCACACCAGTCGGCAATGGGACTACCAGTCCATCTGGAGATCTCCACCATCTGCTTCCCTTGGAAGAGCTCCAGCATCTGAGGAGCAGCATATAGCTGTCAGCATTCCTCAGGCAGCACCGCCTGTCATCATCCCTCAGGCAGCACCGCCTGTCATCATCCCTCAGGCAGCACCGCCTGTCATCATCCCTCAGGCAGCACCAGCTGTGATCCCTCAGGAAGCACCAGCTGTGATCCCTCAGGAAGCACCAGCTGTGATCCCTCAGGCAGCACCAGCTGTGATCCCGCAAGCAGCACCAGCTGTGATCCCTCAGGCAGCACAAGCAACTGAGGATGTTCAAGTTGAAACAGTAGCTAGAGGTGAACCTGCGCCTAGAATCCCTGCTGGTGAAGAGCCTTTAGGTCCTTTGACTTCCGCCATGGGCAACAAATACATTGCCCTCCAGAGGAGGCAAACATCAACCTGCAAGAGGCAAACATCAACCAGCGAGAGGCTCACATCAACCTGTGAGAGAATGCAGAGAGACCAACGCAGGTTTTACAGGAGCCAACAGACTTTACTACAGCGTTCCATTGAGCTGCAACGGGACATGGCAGCATCATTAAGTGGTATCGTCCAGAACCAATCTCAGATGCTGAGAGTTATTTCGGACATGCAGATGCAGAGTGACAACAGATGGCGGGAACAAAACCAACTGTTGGGTGTGTTGGTGGAGCATTTCACACACCAGCAGGACATTGCCTCCAGCCTCTCATCTGTGGCAAGCACTCCTGCAGAATCCTCTGAATCCACACAACCCAGGAGAGGCAGGAGACCCACTCCAGGCCCCTCAGCCCCCTCATCTAAGAAGCCTAAAAAAAATAATATTGTTATATTTCATCCTAAATCTTGTCCTCTGTTATTTACCATATAATTGTCATCCACATCCATGTGAGGGGTGTTTTAGTACACTAATATTTTTGAAAAATATAATAAGGCCTGTGTGGAAATGGCCCAGAAAAGGTAATATCATCATGTTTATGACATATTCATGTTCTCTAAACCACATCATATAGTTATGTATGAAGGGTACATATAGTGATATTCACTTTTAAGATGTAAATCAAGGTTTCTCACATCCAATAGAAATTGACCCATGTGCAGGGATAGGCACGAGCCAAGGCTGTAGCGGACATTTTCTAAGGTAAAGACTTTTAGTGAAGGACACCTTGCCTATCCCTGCACATGGGTATATATATATAAATAATAATGTTTTTACAGAAGGTGTGAACAGAAGGTATAAACATCCATTTTCATTCCTCGAAATGATAGTCAATAAATCATAGTGACCAAAACATGAATTGAACTAATGATATATTTTCAGTAATTAGGGTGGTTAAGGGAATGGGGTGGGATGTAGTAGTTTCACTTACATGCAGTGGAACTCCGCAGTATGTAATTCGATGACCAGCTGCAGCAGGGGCAGCACCATCACTATGGACTTCAGCAGCAAATATAGAATCAGCATGTGTAGACAGCACAACAGGGGATTGTAGGGCTTCCAGCACCCCTTGTGCCCCATGATGACCCATTGTGCCCCATGATGACCCATTGTGCCCCATGATGACCCCTTGTGCCCCATGATGAACCCTTGTGCCCCATGATGACCCATTGTGCCCCATGATGCACCCCTTGTGCCCCATGATGACCCCTTTGTGATTGGTTTGACAAACTTGCAGGGGCAGGAATAATAAATGCTTTGAAGAGGTTAACTATTTGTGATCAAGCTGCTGATATGTATGTTGTTAAGCATGCACTTGTTAGGCCTTCAGAGAGTTACGTTGGTTTCTAAGTCAGTGCAAGGGTTCCTGCGGCTGAAATTTATGGTGAGATGAGAATAGAGTAGATTTTCTGAAATCTGCGTGCGTAAGTCCTTACACCGTATATTGGATACCAAACTGCGCGTGTTTTGTATGTCAGTCTATCGGCCAAAAAACGACAGACGAAGGCAGAATTATATGTGCGTAACTTCTAAGTTACGCCGTATATAGGATACCAAACCCGCGCAAATATTGGCGTCGCCGGCTTTTGCGGGCGACGATTTATATCAGATCGAGGCCCCTGGTTTAACAGTTTTCAAAAACTCTTTGGCCTCTTCAATTGTGCTAATTGTTACCCATTTAAAATCATGATAGAATCTTAGTTTAGCTGGATAGAGGAGGGAGGTTTTAATTCCCAGCTTTATAAATTGAGTGCAATACGGTGCCATTTTGCGTCTTTTGCCATAGTTTCAGCTGAATAGTACTGGAAAATCAATATAGAGTGTTCTTTGATTTGAAAAGAAATAACTTTACGGTAATGCTGGAGTAATTTAATTTTATCTTGGAAACTTAAATATTTTATCATGATAGATCTTTTGGGTATGGTTCTATAACAGACTCTATTCTGTGGGCCCTTTTTATTGACAAAGGTAGAAGTTCTGTGTTTATACCAAAGGCTTGATGGAGGGTGGTAGAGGCAAACAGGTCTGCAAATTCAGCAGTTTCTGGTAGGCCTACTATTTTTAGAATGTTTCTATGAGATCTATCCTAAAGCTCTTCTATTCTATTCTGTAGGATCTGTAGTTTTTGTGTTGGTACTTTAGTTGTAGCATGATGTGAGTTTAATGAATCTTCTATGTCGGAAACTCTTTTTTCTATCTCCATAATCCTATTAACAAATTGTTTAACCTTGTGCGATATAGAACTGAGTTCTTTCCTCAGGCCTTCGAATTGAGGAATAAAAATATCTTAAATTTGTTTAACTAAATTTTCTGTGTTTATATAATTATGGGAGGTTGCTGAAGTCTCTGATGGGCCGCGGTCAATGTTATCTAAACAGTTTCTGCTTTTTTTGTCTTTTTGTTTTGAAGGCATTTTGGGAGATTTGAACTTATTAGTGCTTAGATATTTATCCATATACTAAGGTGAAGTGTAATAAACAAAAAATCTAAAATTAGGTGAGTAGTAAAACTGTGTGGTAGGTGCAGAAAAGAAAAGAAAAAATAACAGAAGAAAAAAGCAGCGGTAAACAAAGTAGTCTCCTAAACACCCTTATTGAAATACTATAATAATAAGAAAATTCTCTGAGGAATTTCATGTGCTAACAATTCATTAATTGTGTAAATATACAATTATACGCCTTCTTTATGTGGTTTGAGAAACATCGCAAAAACAACTGACATCTATATGGCAGTCAGCCCACCGTGAGTGGAAGAACCTTAGGCCTAGATTTAGAGTTTTGTCGGTAAAGACCCACGTAGCTAACGCTGCTTTTTTTCCCAGCGCACCCTTAAGACAACGCTGGTATTTAGTTGTCTGAGTGGCTGCGTTAGGCTCGTTAGGCTCAGAAAAGGGAGCGTTGAGCAGAATTTACCTTCCCTTCAACTCTCAATACCAGCGTTGCCTACGGTAGCGGTAAGCTGGAAAAAAGTGCTCGTGCACGATATCCCCATAGGATACAATGGGGCTGAGCTGGCTAGAAAAAAACCTAACACCTGCAAAAAAGCAGCGTTCAGCTCCTAGCGCAGCCCCATTGTTTCCTATGGGAAAACACTTTTTAAATCTGCACCTAACACCCTAACATGAACCCCGAGTCTAAACACCCCTAACCTTACACTTATTAACCCCTAATCTGCCGCCCGCTATCGCTGACACCTGCATTATATTATTAACCCCTAATCTGCCGCTCTGGACACCGCCGCAACCTACATTATACCTATGAACCCCTAATGTGCTGCCCCTAACATTGCTGACACCTATATTATATTTATTAACCCCTAATCTTCCACCCCCAACATCGCCGCCACCTACCTACACTTATTAACCCCTAATCTGCCAACCGGACCTCGCCGCCACTATAATACATGTATTAACCCCTAAACCGCCGCACTCCTGCCTCGCAAACACTATAATAAATTTTATTAACCCCTAACCTGCCCTCCCTAACATCGCCGCCACCTACTTACAAATATTAACCCCTAATCTGCTGCCCCAACGTCGCTGCTACTATAATAAAGTTATTAACCCCTAAACCTAACTCTAACCCTAACCCTAACACCCCCTAATTTAAATATAATTTAAATTAAACTAAATAATATTCCTATAATTAAATAAATTGTTCATATTTAAAACTAAATACTTACCTATAAAATAAGCCCTAATATAGCTACAATATAACTAATAATTACATTGTAGCTATTTTAGGATTTATATTTATTTTACAGGCAACTTTGTATTTGTTTTAACGTGGTACAATAGCTATTAAATAGTTAATAACTATTTAATAGCTACCTAGTTAAATTAAGTACAAAATTACCTGTAAAAAAAATCCTAACCTAAGTTACAAATACACCTAACACTACACTATCATTAAATTAATTACAGAAATTAACTACAATTAGCTAAACTAAAATACAATTAAATAAACTAATCTATAATACAAATAAAACAAACACTAAATTATAAAAAATTATTTTTTTTTACAAGAAGTTTAAACTAATCACACCTAATCTAAGCCCCCTAAATAAATAAAAATTCCCCCAAAATAAAAAAATGCCCTACCCTATTCTAAATTACAAAAGTAATCAGCTCTTTTACCAGCCCTTAAAAGGGCTTTTTGCGGGGCATTGCCCCAAAGTAATCAGCTCTTTTACCTGTAAAAAAAAAATATACAACCCCCCAACATTAAAACCCACCACACACATACCCCTACTCTAACCCACCCAAACCCCCCTTAAAAAAACCTAACGCTAAACCCCTGAAGATCTCCCTACCTTGAGTCGTCTTCACCCAACCGGGCCGAAATCTTCATCCAAGGTGCGCAGAGAAGGTCCTTCATCTGGTAGAAGTCTTCATCCAGGCGGTGTCTTCAATCTTCATCCATCCGGAGCAGTGCGGAGCCATCTGCAAAGGAGCCGACGCGGAGCCATCCTCTTCAACCGACGACTGAACGACGAATGAAGGTTCCTTTAAGGGACGTCATCCAAGATGGCGTCCCTTCAATTCCGATTGGCTGATAGGATTCTATCAGCCAATCGGAATTAAGGTAGGAAAAATCTGATTTACTGATTCAATCATGAAAAAGGGTGTGTGTACAAGCGCTAAGGTAATCCCCAAGCTGTATCCAAACAGAGATCCTAACCAACCTCCAAAAAATATGCACAAGTAGTAAGAAGTGAATACAGCGCCAACAAGAGGCCAAGGGATAAATATACTCACAGAGAGATAAAAGAAGATTATTTAATGAACCATGTTAAAAAGCATCAGTAATAAAAGACTATATATAAAAAATGTAAAAAGCACATATAAATAAAATTACAAATACAGGAATATCTTACAGAAGCGGCTCAAAGGGCCAAAGCTGATAATTACAATAAAAACAGAGGTAATAACAGGTGATCAGTGTGAGTGGTACACCAGAGTAAGAGTGTATACTAATAAAACAGAATTAGCCTAAGTACAACTGTAGCAAGTGCATCAAGCAAAAAACTAATAAACAATAATACAAACAATAGTGTTCAAAATTAGTGTTACAAAAATAGTGTTCCAAAAAATAGAAAAATGCACTGCAGTGCAAAAAAAGGGGGGGTAGCAAAATAATTGTATAGATACAATCAAATAGTGAGTGAGTGCAAATGGATATAAAAATGCTAGCTACTTAATCCAGTGAGGTTAAGATATAATTAAATAAAATACACAATATGCAATAACATAAAAAATAAAATACACAATTTGCAATAACATAAAAAATAAAATATAAAATATAATCCAAAAAAGTGTTCAAAAAGTTGATCAACAAATGTTAGTGAAGAACAAAAATAAGTCAATCAAAAAAAAAAAATAAAAATAAAAAAAATAAATGGAAAAAATGGGTAATGAAAAGCAAGGTGAAAGTGAGGAAATTGATTCCTTCCAATGTTAGTTACTTTAACAGATCCAAATTCCTGAGTGTGGTTGCTGAAGTAGCTGATTGGATCCTAGACCTTGTCAGCTGCTCCTATGTAGTAGTCTTGAGAAAGGCCCTTTTTTGAGGGCAGAAACGCGTTGACATATTGGTAAGCATTACTTTAATCTTTACTTCATTCTCATATTGGATACACTATGTTGTGAATTTCTTTTTTTACAGGGACACTTTTTAGGATACCATAGGAGCAGCTGACAGGTGCTAGGATCCAATCAGCTACTTCAGCAACCACACTCAGGAATTTGGATCTGTTAAAGTAACTAACATTGGAAGGAATCAATTTCCTCACTTTCACCTTGCTTTTCATTACCCATTTTTTCCATTTTTTTTTTTATTTTATTTTTTTTGATTGACTTATTTTTGTTCTTCACTAACATTTGTTGATCAACTTTTTGAACACTTTTTTGGATTATATTTTATATTTTATTTTTTATGTTATTGCATATTGTGTATTTTATTTTTTATGTTATTGCATATTGTGTATTTTATTTAATTATATCTTAACCTCACTGGATTAAGTAGCTAGCATTTTTATATCCATTTGCACTCACTCACTATTTGATTGTATCTATACAATTATTTTGCTACCCCCCTTTTTTTGCACTGCAGTGCATTTTTCTATTTTTTGGAACACTATTTTTGTAACACTAATTTTGAACACTATTGTTTGTATTATTGTTTATTAGTTTTTTGCTTGATGCACTTGCTACAGTTGTACTTAGGCTAATTCTGTTTTATTAGTATACACTCTTACTCTGGTGTACCACTCACACTGATCACCTGTTATTACCTCTGTTTTTATTGTAATTATCAGCTTTGGCCCTTTGAGCCGCTTCTGTAAGATATTCCTGTATTTGTAATTTTATTTATATGTGCTTTTTACATTTTTTATATATAGTCTTTTATTACTGATGCTTTTTAACATGGTTCATTAAATAATCTTCTTTTATCTCTCTGTGAGTATATTTATCCCTTGGCCTCTTGTTGGCGCTGTATTCACTTCTTACTACTTACTGATTCAATCAGCCAATCAGATTGAAGTTCAATCTGATTGGCTGATGCAATCAGCCAATCGTATTGAGCTCGTATTCTATTGGCTGATTGGAACAGTCAATAGAATGCGAGCTCAATACGATTGACTGATTGGATCAGCCAATCGGATTGAGCTTCAATCTGATTGGCTTATTGGATCAGCCAATCAGATTTTTCCTACCTTAATTCCGATTGGCTGATAGAATCCTATCAGCCAATCAGAATTGAATGGACGCCATCCTGGATGACGTCCTTTAAAGGAACCTTCATTCGTCGTTCAGTCATCGGTTGAAGAGGATGGCTCCACGCCGGCTCCTTTGAAGATGGCTCCGCTCCGCTCCGGATGGATGAAGATTGAAGACTCCGCCTGGATGAAGACTTCTACCGGATGAAGGACCTTCTCTGCGCACCTTGGCTGAAGATTTTGGCCCGGTTGGGTGAAGACGACTCAAGGTATGGAGATCTTCAGGGGGTTAGCGTTAGGTTTTTTAAGGGGGGTTTGGGTGGGTTAGAGTAGGGGTATGCGGGTGGTGGGTTTTAATGTTGGGGGGGGTGTATTTTTTTTTACAGGTAAAAGAGCTGATTACTTTGGGGCAATGCCCTGCAAAATGCCCTTTTAAGGGCTGGTAAAAGAGATGATTACTTTTGAAATTTAGAATAGGGTAGGGCATTTTTATATTTTGGGGGGATTTTTTATTTTATTAGGGGGCTTAGATTAGGTGTAATTAGTTTAAACTTCTTGTAATTTATTTTTTATTTTTTGTAATTTAGTGTTTGTTTATTGTATTATAGATTAGTTTATTTAATTGTATTTTAGTTTAGTTAATTGTAGTTAAATTATTTAATTAATTTAATGATAGTGTAGTGTTAGGTGTATTTGTAACTTAGGTTAGGATTTTTTTTACAGGTAATTTTGTACTTATTTTAACTAGGTAGCTATTAAATAGTTATTACCTATTTAATAGCTATTGTACCAAGTTAAAATAAATACAAAGTTGCCTGTAAAATTAATATAAATCCTAAAATAGCTACAATGTAATTATTAGTTATATTGTAGCTATATTAGGGTTTATTTTATAGGTAAGTATTTAGTTTTAAATAGGAATAATTTATTTAATTATAGGAATATTATTTTGTTTAATTTAAATTATATTTAAGTTAGGGGGGTGTTAGGGTTAGGGTTAGACTTAGGTTTAGGGGTTAATAACTTTATTATAGTAGCGGCGACATTGCGGGCTGGAGATTAGGGGTTAATAATTGTAGGTAGGTGGCGGCGATGTTAGGGAGGGCAGATTAGGGGTTAATAAAATTTATTACAGTGTTTGCGAGGAGAGAGTGCGGCGGTTTAGGGGTTAATACATTTATTATAGTGGCGGCGAGGTCCGGTCGGCAGATTATGGGTTAATAAGTGTAGGTAAGGTAGCGGCGACGTTGGGGGGGGGCAGATTAGGGGTTAATAAGTGTAGGTAAGGTAGCGGCAATGTTGGGGGGGCAGATTAGGGGGTAATAAATATAATATAGGTGTCAGCGATGTTAGGGGCAGCACATTAGGGGTTCATAGCTATAATGTTGGTGGCGGCGGTGTCCGGTCAGCAGATTAGGGGTTAAAAATTTTTAAAAGAGGGTTGGCGATGTGGCGGTGGCTCGGTTTAGAGGTACATAGGTAGTTTATGGGTGTTAGTGTACTTTGTAGCACAGTAGTTAGGAGCTTTATATTCCGGCGTTAGCCCATAAAGCTTTTAACTGCAGACTTTTGTCGGTAGAGGCTCTACTGCTCAGTTCTTCCAAGACTCCAAATACCAGCGTTAGGCAAATCCCATTGAAAAGATAGGATACGCAATTGACGTAAGGGGATCTGCGGTAGCCTGGAGTCGCGGAAAGGAAGTGAGCGGTAGACCCTTTCCTGGCTGACTCTAAATACCAGCAGGAGGTAAAAAGCAGCGTTAGGACCCCTTAACGCTGCTTTTGACAGCTAACGCCAAACTCTAAATCTAGTCGTTAGATTTCTATACACCAGAGAGATAATGTACTTTTTATGTCTTAAGATTAGTCCTCTTAGAGAGAGCACCTTTACATATATGTACTTGAAAACAAAATGGTACCCTTACTATTTCCTATACAATTGTGGGCATAGCAGGTAAAACAATATTTACAAACACATTTTAGTGTTCACACCTCTATTACAGTGACAGAGAAAAGGTGTGAGATCAAAAGCTGATAAAGCGGTATCAGTTACAGGGTCACTCCTAAAATATTGACAGATAATCCAAAAGGATGCAACTCTCATAATCTGAATTTTTGCAAAGTAGGACCAAAAGAGGACCTGCGGCCTAATATCAGCTAAGTCCTGAAAATAGTGGAGAAAGGTAGCCTGTCAACGATCTCTATCTGGTAATAGTACTCTCCAAATATTGCTCAGCATGCTAACTGATAATGCAGGTAATATGACAATGTAGAGCCTGCCAGCTTCCTGCAGCAGATTTTGTGGTCCACTACCCAGGCAGTTTTAGGTGATAGAGCGAACAGCAAAGAATGGCTTATGAGAGCCATACTGAAAACAGCTTCTTATAGTTAATATGTCCAAGACACAAACGTTCTTGCAATGTTCAGAATGAAAGTAGTAACTTAATATAAACTAGAGAGCAACTGTATCTTGAGCCTCCTTAAAGCAGTTTACATGTCCTTGAGACCAGCATTCATCATATGCAAAAACTTTAAAGCTCTACCAGGCTGACTCATGGGTAATAATAAATCCTTAATGTCACATATTTGTTAGAGGCTCTTATATTTTTTTCTTTTAGACCTTCAGATAACACCAGCTACTTATCCCGA
Source organism: Bombina bombina (assembly GCF_027579735.1). NCBI lineage: Eukaryota > Metazoa > Chordata > Amphibia > Anura > Bombinatoridae > Bombina > Bombina bombina. The sequence continues at coordinate 23,059 of NW_026510737.1, forward strand.
ATACCATAAGGCCAGAATATATGTATTGTGTTTGCCTTCAAAATTTACAGTGACTGTAGGCTACTTATCTGTAGATGTTCGGCACACCAAACTGCAACTTGAATCTGTTGGGGTCATAGAGCAGGCGAGACTTGCAGGCTGAATGGAGTTCATGGCAGAAGTGGTAGCCAAGCAGTGCTAGTTGACCTAAGGTTCACCTAACCCACGGGTTTGCGCTCCACAAAGCGGGATAATCTACCCTCCTGGGACACAGACCGCGGCTGGGATCCTGGGAGCTCACTGCCACCGGCAGCCTGAAGTTTGGACCACTCCTCGACATACAGACCTACACCGAGTTGGCACCGCGCTTACTGGGTGCGTGGCAGCTAAGGCACAGAAAGTAGCCTATCAGCAGCAAGTCCGTATCCTGACTTGATTCAAGCACTCAGACACTCTTGGGCTGTATATTTTGCAGGCTGTAGCCCTAACAATGGGCTAATTCAGTTATTAGTGACTTCCATCACGAACAGCTCACCTAGCGTGAGATTTCCCTGAACGGAGTAGCAGATTCCCCCACCAACAGGCTAGTTGGGGTGAGCAAGTATGGCGCTGCTCTCTGGTGCAGGACGCTATCCTCACGCGTCTCCTCTACTCTTCCCAGAACGGAAGTCTCGACAGGTAAAAAAATCTTAATTTTCCATTATTCTCTCTAAGTATTTGTCAGTGTGTACAGAGTGATCTATAAGATGAGATATGCTGTCCCTGCAAGCTCAGCCCACTTGATTGGGCTGTGGTTTCAAGTAACCAATACAGCTATTTCACATACAAAAATAAAATTAAATGAGCAATTTGCCATATATTTTAAGCTCTGCAGTTGGTATAGCAAGCTATTGGAAGCACATTAAAGGAAAACCAGTTTTACAGTAATGCAAACACATTTTAATGGAACCTCCTTGAAAGGAAAAAAATGTGTCTTACCTAAAATCAAACTTACAGGATCAAAGACAGTACAGCTTTTTTTAACAAGGAGATAATGTCAGACTAATCTAATTGATCTCTTTAACCCCTGGAGTGCAAAGGCACAACACATTCATCTTCCACAATAAGGGTTGGAGACCTCCAAGACCCATTGTTTGAAATTCCAGAAGCCCCTCTTTTAAATATAGGGCTGTTTAGATAGGTGATCACTGTGGCTTAAATAATATATATATATTTGAATAAGGGCTCATGGGTATGTATAGATCAAAGTTAAATAAATACACCCAAAGGCCCCCATTTATAAGGGACTAAAACTTTCTTTCAAATGTAGGCACTTTTAAGGGCATTATAGTCAGGTTTATTGGGGTACAGGGGAGCCCCTACAATAAAATCAAAAGTGCCAGAGGCCTCCAAAAGCCTTTGTCTAGATTACAATACCCCCCCCCCCCTGACTACAGGATACAGCATAAATAATTTCTCCTTATTTTAGAAAGGTTACCTAATTCAATTATAGAACCATAAATGTTTTGAATATATAGTTTAGAAAAAAAATATGCACACACTGTCATGAGATGCAGGACATATGCAGGACACAGCAATGATGGTACAACTCTATTTTATTACAGAGCATAGCAATACACATCCAGACAGGTTGATTGTACTAAACTAACTGCGACACAGACACCGGACCTAAGCCCCGCCCACATGCTAGTGACATCACATCCTGCTATCATCACATCTTCCCCTTTTTCAAAGGCAAAGCATACATTCGCATATATTAAATAACAAGGTACACCAACAGGGTATACAACAACATTTTGTTTTAGAACATTATAAAAACAGATAGATTAGAAAACATGAACAAATAAATTACATCCTGACTTGGACATCGGGGTAGACTACCCTAGTCCACAGTGACCATGGGATTATTCTGCCCATACTTCCGGTCACTGTTCTAGCTAAAGTCAGTCCCTGTATCGGGCCGGAAGCCTCACCACTCTTCCGCTTGATGTAACTTTGCATGAACTGTCCTCTGATACAGAAGATGGTGAACAAGAGTCTGCTGGAGGCAAAGATATATCCCCGCTATGATCTTGCTGAGGGGAAGGCACCTCCCTTAGAACAGGGGATCCCACCGGCGGTGGTACTGAGGTATCCGGTTCCAGACTCTCAGGTACAGGCTGAAGATGTCTTCGGTTACGGCGTGTAACCGTCCCTCCCTCTGTAAGGACTGTGTAAGACCTTGGTTCTGGAGAGCGGCCCACTACCGTAGCAGGCGTCTTCCATTTCTTCTCATCATCCAGTTTAATTCTGACACTTTGGCCCGCTTTCAGTTCCTGTAAAGGCCTGACAGAATGTCTCCTGTCGTAGAAGAAACGATAACCCTTTTTGGCCTCTTCATCCCTCCTAAGGACTTCGTCCCGAGGAACAGGGCCAGGCGGCTTGAAGACACCCACTGAGGGTAAAGTAGTGCGAATCTGGCGTCCTAGCATCAGCTGTGCCGGGCTAAACCCGGTGGCTTGAATGGGCGTCGCCCTGTATGACAAGAGGGCTAGGTACGGTTCAGATTGCTTTAGAATGAATTTTGTTGTTTGAACTGCCCTTTCAGCCATTCCGTTGGCCTGCGGATAATGTGGACTTGACGTGGAATGTACAAAATCATATTCCCTGCTGAAAGCACTGAACTCTGTAGAAGCGAACTGCATGCCATTATCACTCACTAGCTCCATTGGAATGCCCCAGCGGGCGAACAAGCTCTTCAGGCGAATGATAACGGCCTGACTTGTGATATCATTCAGGGGTGCTATTTCCAAATACCTGGAATAGTAGTCGATAACAACAAGAAACTTTTTCCCGTGCAGTTCGCACAAATCAGCAGCTATTTTCTGCCACGGCCCCGCAGGCAGCGGAGTAGACATTAAGGGCTCCCTTCTCTGAGTAGGCCGGCGTTCCCGGCAAAAGGCACATTTAGACACATGATTTGCAATGTCAGAGCTGATCCCAGGCCACCACACAGCTGTAGCTGCTCTTTCTCTGCACTTTGTGATGCCTAAGTGCCCATCGTGTATCCTGTTCAACATCTCCTTCCTCATGCTGACAGGAATTACAATACGGTCTTGGAACAGCACCAACCCCTCCAGCTCCGTGAGCTGCGACCTCTCTGGCTGGTAAGCATTTAAAGACATCCAGGCTGCCCGGCTCTCGGGCCAGCCATCTCTTATGTACCTTATAACTTCTTGCAGATCTGTGTCCAAATATGTCTCTTTCTTTATCTCTTCCAGTTTCCTTGAAGAAATGGACTTAGAGGCCAGAACTGAATCAACATACACTTTTACATCCGACTCTGTGGAGGATTCTTCAGCAGCAGCCAGCGGGAGCCTGGACAGTGTATCCGCCACAACCAGCTGCTTCCCCGGCACATGCACTGCCTGAACATTGAACCTGAGCAGTCTCATTAAAAGTCTCTGGCATCTCAAGGGTGTTTTGTCGATGTCATAAGAATTGATAAGAGGGACTAGCGGTTTGTGGTCAGTTTCCAGACTAAATTTCTCCAAACCCACTAGATAACGCTGAAAGCGCTCACAGGCCCAAACTGCAGCCAGGCACTCTTTCTCAATTTGAGCGTATTTTGACTCCGCAGCCGTCAGTGTGCGGGAACAGTAGGCGATGGGCTGTAGTTTGTTGTCATTCAGCTGCAGAAGTGCAGCCCCCAACCCATAACTGCTTGCATCAGCACTAACCACAGTCTTTTTTGAAGGGTCGTAGAACCCCAGCACTGGGGCAGACCCCAGCAGGGACTTAGCATGCAGGAACGCTTTTTCTTGTGAGGGTCCCCAAACCCAGGCAACATCTTTCTTAAGCAACTCTGTGATAGGGTGCAAAACTGTAGATAAATCTGGAAGAAACTTGCCCACGTAATTTACAAGGCCCAATATCTGTCTCAGCTCATGTACATCAGAAGGGCTTTTCATCTGTTCGATAGCCCGAATTTTCTCGGGGTCCGGCTTGATGCCATCCCCGTTGATGATATGCCCAAAGTAGCATAATTCCGTTTTCCTAAAATGACATTTTTCTTTATTCAGCTTCAGCCCAGACTCTTTGATAGCCTGCAGCACACAACTCAAACGCTGATCATGCTCTTCCACTGTAGACCCATACACTAGAATGTCGTCCATGACGACTGCTGTGCCCACGTGGCCACTCAGGAGAGAACTCATTTCCCTCTGAAAGATCTCAGGAGCGGAGGATATCCCAAAGGGAAGTCTGCAGAAGCAGAACCGACCTACCGGAGTGATGAAGGTAGTCAGTTTGCGGCACTTTGGATCCAGGGGGATCTGCCAAAAGCCGCTAGAAGCGTCTAATGTGGAAAAGAACTTCGCCCCAGCCAACTTCGGGGCTATATCTTCCAATGTCGGCAGCACAAATCTCTCCCTCTTCACTGCCTCATTCAACCTTTTCAGGTCCACACAGATGCGCACCTTTCCGTTTTTCTTTGCAACTGGTACAATGGGGGCACACCAATCAGTTGCTTCAACAACCTCTTCAATAACCCCCATAGACTTCATGCGCATGAGCTCTTTCTCCACTTGAGGCATGAGCGGGAACGGAATTCTACGAGGAGTAGAAATACTGTACGGGACTGCGTCACTTTTAAGTGCTATACGGACAGGTTTGCAGCTCAGTAGGCCCAACTCGCCAAACATATCTTCAGAGATCTCATTCACTCTGGCCACGAGGCCCAAGTCACAGGCTGCTTTTCTGCTCAATAAACTGTTAACACACTGACCTCGGATCACATGCACCCACATGGTGAACTTCCTTTGTTTGTACTCACAGCTGGCAAGAAATTTCCCCACACAATCAATGCGGCCACCCGGACTATGAACATTTGTAGTAACCTTCGCCAGCTGGGGCTGTCGAGGCAGTTTCATAAATTCAGCAAAAGACATTACAGTGATATCTGCTCCTGTGTCAATCTTAAAATCAACTTTGGCTCCCATTACAGTAAAAGTAACTTTCCAATCTTCCTCTGAGCTTGTCCGTTCCACAACAGACCCCACAAAAGACACTTCCTGACCCTCCTGGTCACTGTCCACCTGCATCTCCTTAATGTATTCAGTTTTACACACCACTTCAAAATGGCCTATTCTGTTACATTTTCTGCATCTTTTATCTCTGGCCGGGCATATAGCACTCTGATCATGAGCCCGGTAGCACCGTGTGCATCGGCCATGTTGCGCCCATCCACTTCTAGGCCTTTCCAATACTTTAGATCTACCGCTCACACTGTGCCTTTCACTAGTAATATTCCTAGACTGTTGCACTTCATCCACAATACTCTCAGACCTCAGATCAGCACTTTGCTTTTTCACCAGTTCACTCTGGCGGGCCATCCTAATAGCCCCGTCTAACGTTAAATCAGGCTCTAACTGCAGCTTCAGGGAGACTTCAGCATCTGCAATTCCAATAACTATTCTGTCTCTGATTTGCTCTTCTTTAGCAACACCAAACTCACAGAATTCAGCTAATTCATACAGGCTGCGCACAAATGACTCCACAGATTCTCCCACACGCTGATTACGTTTGTGAAAACAAGCTCTCTCATGAATCACATTTCTTTTGGGCACAAAGTGGGCACTGAGTTTATCCATAACTATATCAAAGTTAACTTCGTCCCCTTCTTGGAAAGTAAAAGCATTGAACACTGGCTCTACATCTTTCCCCATAGAATATAAAAGAGAATTAACTTGTACTTCACCACTCTCCTTGTTCAGTTTGGATGCAATCCTGAAGCGCTGAAACCGCTGACGCCATGTGGGCCAAGCTGCAGGCTGAGAGAAGTCAAAAGGCTCAGGTGGGGTAAACTTTGACATCGTCATCATCAGAAACAGAAGCGTAGTCCAGAACTTCTGACACCATGTCATGAGATGCAGGACATATGCAGGACACAGCAATGATGGTACAACTCTATTTTATTACAGAGCATAGCAATACACATCCAGACAGGTTGATTGTACTAAACTAACTGCGACACAGACACCGGACCTAAGCCCCGCCCACATGCTAGTGACATCACATCCTGCTATCATCACACACACTATTGTTTACAATCTGTTAGGCATTAATTTGTAGTTTTTTTATGTAAAACAGCTGATTTATTCAGGCCAATGCCCTACAAAAGGCCCCATATCTATATATCTATCATCTATCTGTCTATCTATCTATCATCTATCTATCATATATTTTATCTATGTTTCTATCTATCTATCATATACTGTATTTATGTTTCTATCTATCTATCTATCTATCTATCTATCTATCTATCATCTATCATATACTGTATCTATGTTTCTATCTATCTATCTATCTATCTAACTATCTCTCTAATTTGTGTTTCTCACACAAAAAAAGACTTATAAAGTAAAGTTTAACAAGGTGCAGACAGACGTCCTCCCCAATTACCAGTTATAATGCAGCATTACTTAGTGAAATTTAAGGCACGAGAGCTCTTTTAAGGAATCTCGTGCCCTGCTCTTGTGCAACAAATCTCGCCTGTCAATAACCCCAAATGAACGAGTTCTGGGTTATTTATCACTGTCACCTCTGAGGTGACAGAAAGGATAGGTAGCAGGACCACAAGGTCTCAGAAGCTGTGAATGCCTCTAGATGAATTCTCCTAACAGTATTGCTTAAAGGGAAAGTTACTGTAAAATGTTTCCATTTTACTTGCTAGGGTGTATTCATTTTTTTACAAATTGCTTCTTTACCTTTATTTTTGGCATTTGAAAAAGCTGTTTTTGCCTGTGATTTCCTTACCTGTACTGAAAATGTCAATACTTAAAGGGACATTAAGGTCAACATTAAACTTTCATGATTCAGACAGAACATGCAATTTTAAACAACTTTCCAATTTGCTTCTATTATCAGATTTGGCCTGTTCTCTTGGAATCCTTTGTTGAAGAGTAAATGCAGGTAGGCTGATAGGAGCTCAGGAGCATGCATGTGTCTATAGCAGTCTATGGCAGCAGTTTTTGGAACTATGTATACCATTGCTATAAAATATGTTGCAAACACTGCTGCAAGACGACTATAATTATATGCATACTCTTGAGCTCACTTAGGATTACTCTTTAACAAAGGATACCAAAATAACTAAGCAAAATTATAATAGAAGTAAATTGGAAAGTTGTTTAGAACTTCATGATCTATTCAATATATTTAAATGGACAGTATACTGTAAAATTGGTTTCTTGTTAAAATGTTTGTAATTACTTGTTATACGAGCTGCAGAGCGATATCGAGTTTATCATCGCTGTTTGTTATGCACATCGGAAGGTGTGCTTGTAATACAAGTTGAAAGTAAATACGAACGCGTGAGCGCAATCACGATTTATGCTGGAATGATTACCGCATCCTCAGAGCTGTGGTTAACTGTTACACAAAAACACAAAAATGTCACAAAACACATCATAAATACATTAAAAAGTACAGTTATATTCATAATAACACTGTGTGTACATATGTATTTATATGTTTATATATCTGTTTATAGATATATATACACATATAAACACATAAATACATACATACACTCATAAGACACACATATATAAGTGCATTGGAGCCCTTTGCTAAGTAGCTAAAGATGTAATTATTTATGCAATATTCATATTTAATAAAGCTTATAACTGTGTTTGTACTGTAAATATGTCACATTCCAGTGTTCTTCAGATAGGGAAATATGTTCTATGTCATTTTAAATAGATATTTATATATATATATATATATATATATATATATATATATATATATATACACAATTATATATGAATATCTATCTATCTATCTATCTATCTATCTATCTATCTATCTAAATATATATATATATATATATATATATATATATATATATATATATATATATATATATATATATATATATTGTATGTATCCCTTTATTGTGTGGTTTGTAAGAAAGACCAGTGAGTGCAAGTTTTTGCTACTTTTATTCATTTTCACTAGCACCCTGGTATTTTGAATTGGAAGTGAGAGTGCTCTTCTATGGGAAAATACAAAAAGATATATATTTATATATAGAAATATCTATTTACGAATAAATAGAACATATTCTTCTATGTGAAGAACATTAAAATGTGAAATATTAGTATTTTCATTTCAGGTTAGCGCACTTGAGAATATACTATCGGGTTTACACGCGAGTAGGATGTTAGTTGCCCCACACACACTTTTGTTGCCCCTTTCAAGCCTATGGGGGAATACTGTCAATTTATTCGAAGTTCGGTTTCTGAGCGCGTCAGGTTAGCGTGCGAGCAAAAACATTTTACTTTCAATTTGAAATACGAGCGCCACCTGTCGTGCACAAAAATCGTAGTTTTAGCAGGGTTAGTGCGCGAGCTGGAGTGTTAAATAGCATTCCGCACGTAATCTGGCCTACAGTGGGCTGATCTTGTAGGGAGAGAACTTGCTGTTTACTAAAAGGCAAGTACTTAGAGAAAACAAAGGCAAATTAACATTTTAGTATCTCCTTGTCACAGCCCCCTACTGGGAACATTATTTTATCTAAATCTTCTTGTTTACATATTTTTTTGTAACCAGAATGTTCAGTATAGGTGGGGATACAAAAACCAAAACCAGCTATTTCAAAAGACAAAATAAAAGTGACTGAGCTATTTGTAAACAATGTAATACACTACAGTATGTAAAACTGAGCACTGGGAACATATTAAAATGAAATCAATATTAAAGTACACTGTCCCTTTAAATTCATTTTGACTTTACTGTCTCTCAGTCTCTAAGTATTGGCTACAGAAATAACTATGTAAACATAGCTAGCAAAATAAATTACACTGCCAGTGGTGTTAAGGAGAGATAAGTAATAAAATGCTAATTTGTAATTGTTTTTTGTATTTGGCCTGGGTTATACAGACAACGATAAAATAAGGAAGCTTTTGTGTAGGTATATGCAAAATCTGTTATTCAGTAATTTGTTTGTCAAACAAATTACAAATATGGCTGCGTGTAGCACAGATCAGCTATTTTCAGCACTGAATCTATTCGATTTGCACAGATCGTTGTGTGCTGCACTTTAACACTTATATATCCAGTGCCAAAAAACATAATTTATGTAAGAATTTACCTGATAAATTCATTTCTTTCATATTGGCAAGAGTCCATGAGCTAGTGACGTATGGGATATCAATACCCAAGATGTGGAACTCCACGCAAGAGTCACTAGAGAGGGAGGAATACAAAATAAAGACAGCCAATTCCGCTGAAAAAAATTAATCCACAACCCAAATCATACATTTGAATATTATAATGGAAAGAAAAAAACTGATAATATAAGCAGAAGAATCAAACTGAAACAGCTGCCTGAAGAACTTTTCTACCAAAAACGGCTTCTGAAGAAGAAAAAACATCAAAATGGTAGAATTTAGTAAATGTATGCAAAGAAGACCAAGTTGCTGCTTTGTAAATCTGATCAACTGAAGCTTCATTCTTAAAAGCCCAGGAAGTGGAAACTGACCTAGTAGAATGAGCTGTAATCCTCTGAGGCGGGGATTCACCCGACTCCAAATAAGCGTGATGAATCAAAAGCTTTAACCACGATGCCAAAGAAATGGCAGAAGCCTTCTGACCTTTCCTAGAACCAGAAAAGATAACAAATAGACTAGAAGTCTTCCTGAAAACTTTAGTAGCTTCAACATAATATTTCAAAGCTCTCACCACATCCAAAGAATGTAAAGATCTTTCTAAAGAATTCTTAGGATGGGGACACAAAGAAGGGACAACAATTTCTCTACTAATGTTGTTGGAATTCTCAACTTTAGGTAAGAATTTAAATGAAGTCCACAAAACTGCCTTCTCCTGATGAAAAATCAGAAAAGGAGACTCACAAGAAAGAGCAGATAATTCAGAAACTCTTCTAGCAGAAGAGATGGCCAAAAGAAACAACACTTTCCAAGAAAGCAATTTAATGTCCAAAGAATGCATAGGCTCAAACGGAGGAGCGTGTAAAGCCTTCAAAACTAAATTAAGACTCCAAGGAGGAGAGATTGATTTAATGACAGGCTTGATACGAACCAAAGCCTGTACAAAACAATGACTATCAGGGAGTTTAGCAATTTTTCTGTGGAATAAAACAGAAAGAGCAGAGATTTGTCCTTTCAAGGAACTTGCAGACAAACCTTTATCCAAACCATCCTGAAGAAACTGTAAAATACTAGGAATTCTAAAAGAATGCCAAGAGAATTTATGAGAAAAACACCATGAAATGTAAGTCTTCCAAACTCGATAATAAATCTTTCTAGAAACAGATTTACGAGCCTGCAACATAGTATTAATCACTGAGTCAGAGAAACCACTATGACTAAGCACTAAGCGTTCAATTTCCATACCTTCAAATTTAATGATTTGAGATCCTGATGGAAAAATGGACCTTGAAATAGAAGGTCTGGCCTTAATGGAAGTGGCCAAGGTTGGCAACTGGACATCCGAACAAGATCCGCATACCAAAACCTGTGAGCCCATGCTGGAGCCACCAGCAGCACAAACAATTGCTCCATGATGATCTCTGAAATTACTCTTGGAAGGAGAACTAGAGGTGGAAAAATATAGGCAGAATGATAACTCTAAGGAAGTGTCAATGCATTCACTGCTTCTGCCTGCGGATCCCTGGACCTGGACAGGTACCTGGGAAGTTTCTTGTTTAGATGAGATGCCATCAGATCTATTTCTGGAAGCCTCCACATCTGAACAATTTGAAAAAACACATCTGGGTGAAGAGACCACTCTCCCGGATGTAAAGTTTGATGACTGAGATAATCCGCTTCCCAATTGTCTATACCTGGGATATGGACCGCAGAAATTAGACAGGAGCTGGCTTCTGCCCAAACAAGTATCCGGGATACTTCTTTCATACCCTGAGCACTGTGAGTCCCACCCTGATGATTGACATATGCCACAGTTGTGACATTGTCTGCCTGAAAGCAAATAAATGGCTCTCTCTTCAATAGTGGCCAAAACTGAAGGGCTCTGAGAATCGCACAGTTCCAAAATATTGATTGATAATCTCGCCTCTTGAGATTTCCAAACCCCTTGTGCTGTCAGAGATCCCCAGACAGCTCCCTAACCTGAAAGACTCGCATCTGTTGTGATCACAGTCCAGGTTGGATGAACAAAAGAGGCCCCTTGAACTATACGATGGTAATCTAACCACCAAGTCAGAGATAGTCGAACATTGGGATTTAAGGATATTAATTGTGATATCCTTGTATAATCCCTGCACCATTGGTTCAGCATACAAACCTGAAGAGCTCTCATGTGAAAATGAGCAAAGGGGATTGAGTCCTATGCTGCAGTCATGAGACCTAAAACCTCCATGCACATAGCTACTGAAGGGAATGACTGAGACTGAAGGTTCTGACAGGCTGCAACCAACTTCAAATGTCTCTTGTCTGTTAGAGACAAAGTCATGGATACTGAATCTATCTGGAAACCTAAAAACGTTACCCTTGTCTGAGGAATCAAAGAACTTTTTGGTAAATTGATCCTCCAACCATGTTCTTGAAGAAACAACACTAGTTGATTCGTGTGAGATTCTGCAAAACGTAAAGACTGAGCAAGTACCAAGATATCGTCCAAATAAGGAAACACTGCAATACCCCGCTCTCTGATTACAGAGATTAGGGCACCGAGAACCTTTAAAAAGTTCCTTGGAGCTGTCGCTAGGCCAAAAGGAAGAGCAACAAATTGGTAATGCTTGTCTAGAAAAGAGAATCTCAGGAACTGATAATGATCTGGATGAATCGGAATATGAAGATATGCATCCTGTAAGTCTATTGTGGACATATAATGCCCTTGCTGAACAAAAGGCAGAATAGTCCTTATAGTCACCATTTTGAATGTTGGTACTCTTACAAAATGATTCAAGACTTTTAGATCCATAACTGGTCTGAATGAATTTTCTTTCTTTGAGACAATGAACAGATTTGAATAAAACCCCAGACCCTGTTCCTGAAAAGGAACCGGCACGATTACCCCAGATAACTCCAGGTCCGAAACACACTTCAGGAAAGCCTGTGCTTTCACTGGGTTCACTGGAATATATGAGAGAAAGAAACTTCTCACAGGCTGTCTTATTCTGAAACCTATTCTGTACCCCTGAGAGACAATGTTCTGAATCCAATGATTTTGGACTGAATTTATCCAAACATCTTTGACAAATTTTAATCTGCCCCCTACCAGCTGAGCTGGAATGAGGGCCGCACCTTCATGCGGACTTGGGGGCTGGTTTAGATCTCTTAAATTACTTGGATTTATTCCAGATTGAGGAAGGCTTCCAATTGGAAACACATTCCTTAGGGGAAGGATTAGGTTTCTGTTCCTTATTTTGTCGAAAGGAATGAAAACGGTTAGAAGCTTTAAACTTACCCTTAGATTTTTTATCCTGAGGCATATGCTCCATTCCCCCAGTGACAGTTGAAATTATAGAATCCAACTGAGAACCAAATATTTTATTACCTTGGAAAGAAAGAGATAACAAAGTCGATTTAGAAGTCATATCAGCATTCCAAGATTTAAGCCATAAAGCTCTTCTAGCTAAAATAGCTAAAGACATATATCTAAAATCAATTCTGATGATATCAAAAATGGCATCACAAATGAAATTATTAGCATGTTGAATTAATTTAACAATGCTATACACATTATGATCTGATACTTGTTGCGCTAAAGTTTCCAACCAAAAAGTTGAAGCAGCTGCAACATCAGCCAAGGAAATAGCAGGCCTAAGAAGATGACCTGAACATAAATAAGCTTTCCTTAGAAAAGATTCAAGCTTCCTATCTAAAGGATCTTTAAAAGAAGTACTATCTTCTGTAGGAATAGTAGTACGCTTAGCAAGAGTAGAGATAGCCCCATCAACTTTGGGGATCTTTTCCCAAAACTCCAATCTATCAGTAAGCAAAGGATACAATTTTTTAAACCTTGAAGAAGGAGTAAAAGAAGTACCCAGTCTATTCCATTCCTTAGAAATCATATCTGAAATAGAATCAGGAACTGGAAAAACCTCTGGAATAACTACATGAGGTTTATAAACCGAATTTAAACGTTTACTAGTTTTAGTATCAAGAGGACTAGTCTCCTCCGTATCTAATGCAATCAACACTTCTTTTAATAAAGAACAAATATACTCCATTTTAAATAAATAAGAGGATTTGTCAGTGTCAATATCTGAAGCAGGATCCTCTGAATCAGACAGATCCTCATCAGAGATAGATAAATCAGTATGTTGTCGGTCATTTGAAATTTCATCAACTCTATGAGAAGTTTTAAGACCTTTTACGTTTATTAGAAGGCAGAATGGCAGACAAAGCCTTCTGAATGGAATCAGAAATAAATTCTTTTAAATTTACAGGAATATCCTGAGCATTAGATGTTGATGGACCATCAACAGGTAATGAACTACTACTGATGGAAACATTGGCCGCGATCCGATATACCACGCAGGTTTCTGCGCAAGCGTGGAAACTTGCGCCGCCAGTAGTTTCAGCTCGCAACTCGAGCTATCACATATACAGCGCCGTCAGATGCTAAAGTGCCGTAAGTCTGACAAACCAGGGATGTCCAGAAATCTGCGTAAGTACAAATTTCTGGAGTTGCCAGTGACTTACGGCACTTTAGAAACTGCCGCCACATAAAAAAAACTGACTAAATTATAAAATAACCCGTACTGTCTAACACGCCTCCCAAACATAGCCTGACACATATATCCCTCTATCCGCAATCCCCCCTCTCACTCCTAACAATAAATATATTAACCCCTAAACCGCCGCTCCTGGACCTCGCCGCCAGCTACATTAACTATATTACCCCTTAATCTGAGCCCCCTACACCGCCGCTAGCTACATTAAATGTTTTACCCCCTAATATGAGCCCCCTACCCCGCCGCCACCTACATTAATTATGTTACCCCCTAATATGATCCCCCTACACCGCCGCCACCTATTTAAACTATATTATCCCCTAATATGATCCCCCAACACCGCCGCCACCTATTTAAACTATATTAACCCCTAATATGATCCCCCTACACTGCCACCACCTATTTAAACTATATTATCCCCTAATATGATCCCCCTACACCGCCTCAAACTATTTAAACTATATTATCCCCTAATATGATCCCCCTACACCGCCGCCACCTATTTAAACTATATTAACCCCTAATGTGAGCCCCCTACACCTCTGCCACCTATATTATATGTACTACCCCCTAATCTGACCCCCTTACACCGCTGCCACCTATATTAAAATTATTAACCCCTAATCTAATCCCCCTATACCGCCGCCACCTATATTAAATTAATTAACCCCTAAAATACTAAAATTTCCCTACCACTAAACCTAAGTCTAACCCTACAAATAGCCCTGAAAAGGGCATTTTGCGTGGCATTGCCCCAAAGTAACCAGCTCTATTGCCAGCCCTTAAAAGGGCTTTTTGCGGGGCATTGCCCCAAAGTAACCAGCTCTTTTACCAGCCCTTAAAAGAGCTTTTTGTGGGGCATTGTCACAAAGTAATCAGCTCTTTTGCCTGTAATCTAAATCCCCCTACACTGCCGCCACCTATATTAAAATTATTAACCCTAATTATATTAGGGTTAATATAGTTATTATATTATATATATTAACTTTATTAACCCTATCTAACTCTAACATCCCTAACTTAATTATTATTTCAATAAATTTATAATATTAACTAAATTCAAATCAGCCAATCGGATGCGAGCTACTTTCATTCTATTGGCTGATTTGAATAGCCAATAGAATAAGAGCTACTGTAATTATATTGGCTGATTAGAATAGCCAATAGAATATTTTTGTTAAACAGGTAGAAAAGGATATATATGCAATTTCCCTTTAAATGGTATAGTCAATGATAATCTAACAAAGTCAGAAAGGAAAGCACTAAATGAACTTATGACAGCAGACAACATAGTGATAAAATCAGCTGATAAATGTAGTCCTGTGGGACCAGACTAGCTATGTGTTAGAGGTAAAAAGACAACTGCTCAATAAAAATCAATACTTGCGACTAATGCAGAATCCATTTTCTTGATATACAGTCCCTAATTTTTAGGAGATTAAATGATGCAAAAAGTGATGGTATCATTTCAATTACTGAGTTTAAGTATTTATTCAACCAGTACCCAGTGATGCCGGTTTTTTACTGCATACCAAAAGGTCATAAAAACTTAAAAAATCCTCCTGGGCGCCCAATAATATCTGGGATTGGTAGTATGACAGACAATCTCAGTAATTACATTGATTCTTTTTTTAAACTTTTTTGTGCACACTGCCTTCATATGTATTGGATAGGAGCTTGGGAGATGGAAGAAGTGTATCATAAAGATCTGTTCAACGAAAAAGTTCACCTGTAGCTCCGGTATATGGACAATATATTTGTCATCTTGGATGGTTCACAAGGTGAGTTGAAAAATTTCGTTGATGACCTAAATGATAACACTAGAAATATTGTACTTACAGTAAACTCAAGTAAAACTAGTCTCTCATTTCTAGACATTGACATAAAAGTTGAAAGGGACGTTTTGACAAATTAGGGACTGTATACTATTAGCGCAAAGTCATCACCCTTTTCATTTAGTAAAGGGGATTCCTAAGGGACAGTTCCTGCGTCTTCGCCGTAACTGTTCCTCTGGAGTGAAATGTGACAAACATGCAGCCCTCATGACAGATAGGTTCATAGCAAGAGGCTACCCGAAGCGAATTTTAAAAAACGCTTATACTGTGGCAAGAAAAACAAATAAAGAATCCCTCCTATATCCAAACGCAAAAGAGAATTCTAATTCCATTATACTAGTGACTAAGTTTAACTGTCACTGGAATGGAATTAAACAAATTCTCAGAAATAACTGGAAAATCTTGATTAATGATGAGAATGTGGCCAAAGAAGTAGGGCACTTCCCATCATTAACGGCAAAAAGAGCCTCTAATTTAAGAGACAAACTTGTGCAGAGCAGGTTTATAACTCCACAAAAAAACTGGCTCTCTAGCCAAAAGCTGGTAGGAAATTTTCCCTGCAAAAAATGTGTGGCATGTAAATTTATGCTAAAATCAAAAATATTCTCAGCTTGTACAGAAAAAGTTTATAAACTGAAATATTTCTTTAATTGTAATACTGAAGGAGTGGTTTACTTGCTAAACTGTAACTGTCCAATTTTTTACGTTGGAAAAACCAAGAGATTGTTAAAAGACAGAATCCTTGAGCACAGTGACGACATCAAGAACAAGGTGCAGAATAGCAGTGTGGCAAGACACTTTGAGATCTTCCACAATAGTAGCCCAGACTGCATGAGAGAGTTAGGCATTGACAAGGGCATAACCAATGGTAGAGGGGGAGATAATGATAAGGTTCTCCTACAGAAGGAATGTAAATGGATATTCAACCTCTCTACCATTGGCCCAAAAGGAATGAATGAAAGATTGGATATGGCCTGTTTTTTTGTGATGTTGCGTATGATTGTAGCAAACTGTACAGGACTCTTTTTTTTCATGTCAGAAAGCCATATATTAGAATAGTAAATTGCGATAAATTGTCATATATAATGTATTAATTAAGTATGCTTAAGGTAACAATGTATTTTACATTTGTGAATAACAATTTTTAAACTGTTCTTTGGTTATGTTCACCTCCCACATGGGCGGAGTATAGTTGGTTTAAAGGTAGGACCAAGCACACGTTAGTTTACACAGCCCTGAGGAAACCCCGTCTCTCTTGTGACAAGGGGGTGAAACGCGCATCGGCATTAGCTGACCAATCACATGTGACCTGACACGCTTGATTGTTTGGCGGAACGGAGGGGCGATATTCCTGTGGGTAACAAATTCTTGAGCCGGGAAACCTGAGGAGAACAGAGTCGTTACTAAGAACGGCACAAAGTTATTTGGAGACTACTTCACAATATGGTCTATACCGATATGAAAATCTGAAGTCCCACGGAAAGAAACAAAGTTCAAGAGGGCGGTAATCAGGTGTAGTTGACAGAGGGATCCAGATGTAAATACCCGGTGTCCTCCTGCATCTTTGATTGTGCCTTACTTTTGGTTTACTTTTGTGTCTGAGTTATGCAGTGACCTGTTCAAGCCTGGATGCAGTTGACAGAGGGATTCAGCTACTAATATGATATCCTCCTGCACCTTTGCTTGCTTATTAATTTTCTCTGCTGCAATATATCATCTTCTGCTTTAAGTGCCGCACGTCTCTAATTACCTCTCCACCTACTGGCTCATATGCTACTTCACTATTAACACTTTACAGCTTGCCACCAAAGTATCTTTACATGTTCATGTGAACTTACTTAACTCTGGATTTTAGATGTACATCAATTTATTAAGCAATGTTAGCCTCAAACTGGGATGTTTGCTGAACTGCTACAGTGCACTTAACACTTTATAAAGTTGTATTAATTCATGCTATATTGAACATTGCTATATCCTAATGATAAATACTCTAATTGTATTACAAATGCATTTGATGTTTTATATGCATATATAAGAACAGTCGGTTGACACAGTTTACTAAAACCAATTCGGTCTGTGCAGTATAATTATTTTTCTACCGAGTCTTTCTATATATGTAATATACCTTTAAGAGCGGGTACATTTCTGTCCTTTAAGGTGTTTATGTATGTAATATCTGAGTTTTGTTCCTCCACAATGAAGTTTAGTTAGGTCACATGGACCGGTCCATTATTAGTACAGTGTATCTATGCACTGGTTTTATGTTAATATTATCTTTAGTATATCTTACATTGTCGCAACTTAGTTGTTAAGCTTGTTGAACCTGCACCCAGCGGGGTGCGTGAATAAACACCACCACTTTAATATGCAATTTGTGTTGTTTTGATTTTTATACAAAAAGAGTGCTGAACTCCCAGTCTTTCATGAGATTTTATTATAAATCTTCTGTCTCCCTTTTTTCAATGTATATATATATCATGACAAAGGTTTAAGGGCTCAAAGATATGAGGTCTCAGGAGTTAGATAAAAAAGGCTGGCAAAGGGCTTTAGCATTGAGATACAAACATATACATGTCTAAAAATGTATATGTATGCATATTTATATCACTATATCTGTATACATATGTATTTATATAAGTATATACTGTATGTATTAACAGACATATAACAGACACATAAATACTTAAGTACACATATATAGATATATATAAAAGACATATATAAACACATAAATACATAAGTACACATATATAGATATATATAAAAGACATATATAAAAGTGCATTGGAGCCCTTTGCCCTTTGCAGTTAACCCCTTAACGACAGAGGGTGTGCAAGACATGTCCTACAAATAATGGTTGCCTGGCACGTCCTCTGGGATTTCAACCGCTGATCGCATTCAGCTGCTTTCAGGGTATTGCAGTGATGCCTTGATGTTGAGGCATTGTGCAATACCCTTTGCCAAGCAGCTCTCTGTATCGGCCAGCGATAGTGTCGATCATTGGTGGCGTTGGAGGGATAGCAGGGAGGTGGGTGGCGGCCCATCGCTGGAGGAGGTGGGATCGGATGGGAGAGGGCAGGAGCGGGGGGGACCGCTACGCTACGAAAAGGAATCTTAGTGTATGGGAAGAAGGGAGAGGGGGATAATAGTTGGGAAAGTGACCTGAGAGGGGGTAAGGGTTAGGGAAATGAGGGGGGGGGGCAGCTACACTATGGATAAAAGTCTATTTATATAAAATATATAAAAAAAAGCCAAAAATTTTAGCAAAATGGGTACTGGAAGACAGCTGCCAGTACCTAACATGGTGGCTAATAGGTAGAGGGGGGTTAGAGAGCCATTTGGGGGGGAGTCAGGGAGGTTGGGAGGTAAGGGGGATACTACCCTGCAGAAAATATATAAAAAAATAAATTAAAAAAAATATTTTTATACTGGCAGACTTTATGCCAGTACTTAAGATGGGGGTGACCTTTGGGGGGTAGGGGAGGGAAGAGAGCTGTTTGAGAGGGGTCAGGGGGTGGGATGTGTCAGGTGGGAGGCTGATCTCTACACTAAAGTAGGGCTAGATTGATCAAAGCTGAGGCATACAGGGATACGTATATGTATACGAAATTACCCGCAGGTAATCAACATTGCACAAGAGGGCAATTTTGCGCTCATGTGCAATCCCGCCCCCTGCCCGTGCACAGCCATTCACGCGCAGGCAGGAGCTGTCAATCTCCTCGGTCGGACTCGACTGCGGAAATTGAATTTCACCACCTTAGAGGTGGTGAAGAGCTTAGGGAAGCAGCGGTCTGGTGACAGCTGCTTGAAAAATTACGGCGAGCAAGTTCTTGTGAGAACTTGTAGCCGTAGGGGCTTGATAAATCGAGCCCTAAAGCTAAAATTAACCCTACAAGGTTACAAATTAACTCCTTCACTGCTGGGCATAATACAAGTATGGGGCACAACAGTATTTAGCGGCCTTCTAATTACCAAAAAGCAATACCAAAGCCATATATGTCTGCTATTTCTAAACAAAGGGGATCCCAGAGAAGCCTTTACAACCATTTGTGCCATAATTGCCCAAGCTGTTTGTAAATCATTTCAGTGAGAAATCTAAAGTTTGTGAAAAAGTTAAAAAAAAAAATATTTGATCGCATTTGACAGTGAAATATACCAAAATAGACCTAGATCAATACTTTGGGTTGTCTACTAAAAAAATATATATACTTTTGAAGGGTTATTCAGGGATTCCTGACAGTTATCTGTGTTACAATGTAACTAGCGCTAATTTTGAAAAAACAAATGGTTAGGAAAAAGTGCTACTTGTACTTATTGCCCTATAACTTGCAAAAACAGCAAAGAACGTGTAAACATTGGGTATTCTAAACTTAGGACAAAATTTAGAAACTATTTAGCAAGGGTGTTTTTGGTGGTTGTAGATGTGGGGGGTCAAAGTTATAAAAAAGTGTGTTTTTTTCAATTTTTTTTAATCATATTTTATAAAAAAAAATATAGTGAATAATATAATAATAGTATATTTAGAAAGCGCATTAATGGCAAGAAAAACAGCATATAATATGTGTGGGTACAGTAAATTAATAAGAGGAAAATTACAGCTAAACACAAACAGCGCCGAAATGTAAAAACAGCCCCTGGTCCTTAACGGTAAGAAAATTGAAAAATGGTCTGGTCACTAAGGGGTTAAGTAGATAAAAACATGTAAAAGCATATTTATGCAATATTATTTTTTAATAAAGGTTTTAACTATTTATTTACTGTATTTCACATTTCAATGTTCTGTACATAGCAGAGTATGGTCTGTGTATTTATAAATAGATATTCCTATACTGTATATGTATGTATATATCTATATCTATATATAATGATCTATATGTATAGGTATAAACATATATTGTACCAAAAAAATCAGATAAATGTAGAAATATTTATTTCAGAATACATAGAACATTTTCTTGTATGTAAAGAACATTTTAATGTGAAATATTCATATTTTCATGTCGGGTTAGAGCACAAGAGAATATGCGATCCCGTTTGCGCTAGAGTTGGTTTTACGTTTTCATTTTTTTCTCTCCGTTGACTTCTATGGGGGAATTATGTGAACACGCAGGCAATATTCTAAGTTTGGCTTTTTTCATTTGTCTGGTTAGCGTGCTAGCGAAAACAGTTTACTTTCAAATAATACGAGCGTAACCTGCCGTGCGCAAAAAGCTTACTTCTAGCGCAATTAATGCTCTATTTTGAGCGTTAATTAGTGCTACACTCTTAATCTAGCCCTTAGCATTATAAATGTATGTACCTGCTACAAAGCACCAGTCCACTTTAACCCTTCAATAAAGGATACAAAAAGAACACAGAAACTGTGATATTAAAAACAAATTGGATAGTTGTTTAAGATTTCACATGCTGTAGGATAGCAATAATCTTGTACTTCCTGAGGGTGGGGCGCTGCAGAAGTGGAGTACGCCCGAGTTCACCTGTGTGTGAACACCTGAACAACAGATTCCCCGCCATTGCCTTATTGTGGGGTTGAAAATGATACTGCACCGGAGGGACTAATTTGGCGATTGGAAGTCCGGTATATCCCTAAAGGCTGGTTGGGACTAGCCCCAAACATTGAAGTTGGAACGGCAGTGCCATATCAGGCAACAGAGCAAGACAATAATCTGCAAAGCACTGGAGCACTAGTAATTTAAAATAAAATCTAAAGACTCTTAAAACTATACAAAGGAAAATACTTACAGTAAAGGACGATTCCAGAGGGAACCAGACCTGAACGAGAGGTGTCCTGCTTGAGATAGGACCGCACGTGGACCTCGGTGGAGCTGTGAGAGGCATCCAGAGTGTACCTTGGATTTACAAGATGGTGCCGGAGAGAAGCGGCTAAAGAACAAGTGGTTGGCAAGTCGGTCCCACCTGGTTGGGAGAGAGAAGGCAACCGTCTGTGACATCAGCACCCAGCACTTCCTTACCCCCTTCTCTAAGTCGGCGCAGCGGAGTGGCGTCACATCTAAGGCGCGCAGCATCGGAACAGCCCCGGCGTGTGAGGAAGAGCAAGCAACAAAAAAGCAGAGGCTCGAGGAAAGGCTCACACGACCGCCAGCTCAGAATCCAACGCCGTGAAGATAGTGGTGGGTAAGTATTGCCATTAAAGCATAAGACGAAAAAAGAGAGGACATAAATATACAGTAACAAAGAATAAGACTGTTAGCATTTGCACTCTGAAGGTCTCGATAGCAATAGGGGTCTGGTTCCCAAAAAAACATCACTGCAAGAGTTAAAACAAAAACTCAAACAAATGGTATATCACAAACACAGAACAAGCGTAAAGGCTTACTAGTGTCCTTGCTACTACATATTACCAGCTCCAATGTTTGTTAGCAAGCCCTAGAAAACATCAGGGCCTAAGGAGAGAATAACTCTTTACAAGACAATAAGCATTTATCATTTATTACCGGCAAAAGAGTTAACTATATTGAAGGCTACAATCAATACATACAACAAACCTGGGGGAATCTAAAATACAGTGGAGATTATTAAATTAATTTGTGAAGCCTAAGAGGCACACTGTGGAAGTATCCTAGAACATTTGTATAGGAGTCATCATAATAACGTGTCTGAGCAAGAGAAAGGACTGTACAGAGATACAATATAATCTAAGCAATTTTCTATACACTCTTTAAAGGAGCAATATAAAAAAAATGTTGTGATGTGACAAATAGTATTGTGGAATTAATATCTGTACTGCATGTAGAGTTAGCTATATACAGGGAGTGCAGAATTATTAGGCAAGTTGTATTTTTGAGGATTAATTTTATTATTGAACAACAACCATGTTCTCAATGAACCCAAAAAAACTCATTAATATCAAAGCTGAATAGTTTTGGAAGTAGTTTTTAGTTTGTTTTTAGTTATAGCTATTTTAGGGGGATATCTGTGTGTGCAGGTGACTATTACTGTGCATAATTATTAGGCAATTTAACAAAAAACAAATATATACCCATTTCAATTATTTATTTTTACCAGTGAAACCAATATAACATCTCAACATTCACAAATATACATTTCTGACATTCAAAAACAAAACAAAAACAAATCAGTGACCAATATAGCCACCTTTCTTTGCAAGGACACTCAAAAGCCTGCCATCCATGGATTCTGTCAGTGTTTTGATCTGTTCACCATCAACATTGCGTGCAACAGCAACCACAGCCTCCCAGACACTGTTCAGAGAGGTGTACTGTTTTCCCTCCTTGTAAATCTCACATTTGATGATGGACCACAGGTTCTCAATGGGGTTCAGATCAGGTGAACAAGGAGGCCATGTCATTAGATTTTCTTCTTTTATACCCTTTCTTGCCAGCCACGCTGTGGAGTACTTGGACGCGTGTGATGGAGCATTGTCCTGCATGAAAATCATGTTTTTCTTGAAGGATGCAGACTTCTTACCTGTACCACTGCTTGAAGAAGGTGTCTTCCAGAAACTGGCAGTAGGACTGGGAGTTGAGCTTGACTCCATCCTCAACCCGAAAAGGCCACACAAGCTCATCTTTGATGATACCAGCCCAAACCAGTACTCCACCTCCACCTTGCTGGCGTCTGAGTCGGACTGGAGCTCTCTGCCCTTTACCAATCCAGCCACGGGCCCATCCATCTGGCCCATCAAGACTCACTCTCATTTCATCAGTCCATAAAACTTTAGAAAAATCAGTCTTGAGATATTTCTTGGCCCAGTCTTGACGTTTCAGCTTGTGTGTCTTGTTCAGTGGTGGTCGTCTTTCAGCCTTTCTTAACTTGGCCATGTCTCTGAGTATTGCACACCTTGTGCTTTTGGGCACTCCAGTGATGTTGCAGCTCTGAAATATGGCCAAACTGGTGGCAAGTGGCATCTTGGCAGCTGCACGCTTGACTTTTCTCAGTTCATGGGCAGTTATTTTGCGCCTTGGTTTTTCCACACACTTCTTGCGACCCTGTTGACTATTTTGAATGAAACGCTTGATTGTTCGATGATCACACTTCAGAAGCTTTGCAATTTTAAGAGTGCTGCATCCCTCTGCAAGATATCTCACTATTTTTGACTTTTCTGAGCCTGTCAAGTCCTTCTTTTGACCCATTTTGCCAAAGGAAAGGAAGTTGCCTAATAATTATGCACACCTGATATAGGGTGTTGATGTCATTAGACCACACCCCTTCTCATTACAGAGATGCACATCACCTAATATGCTTAATTGGTAGTAGGCTTTCGAGCCTATACAGCTTGGAGTAAGACAACATGCATAAAGAGGATGATGTGGTCAAAATACTCATTTGCCTAATAATTCTGCACTCCCTGTAGGTCTATAAGCTGTGTGGGTATTGCAGAATTTATATATAGAAGTGTATTGTATGATATATTAAAATGCAAAAGAACTTAGGGCCTAGACAGTAATATTTGATGGTATTTTCCCTCCCAGGCAAGTTGAAGGAAACGGTTAAATCTAAACAGACTAAAGGAGGGTCTTGGTTGCTCACCTTATATTTCTATCTCTAATAAGTCTGTTTTGAAAGAGAGAGTCACAGCATAAGGCGGGGAAGTAACGAGGCACTAGACAGACAAAAAAAGATATAATTGTGAATATTTATATGTATTCTATGCATTTTTTTTACTTATTTTTTTTCTCACTCAGAATAAGGTTGAATATGGAATAGTGGCTAGATAGCAACAGATACCATTTGTAATATAAATTAATAGACAGGGATCTAGGGCAATAACACAGATCACTTTCACATAAAACACTAAACACATTTCACAACTTTTATCATCAGCATAATGATGACTATTCACTAATTCACAACCAAATAGTAGTCCACAAAGCACCTTTCTTTTCTTTTTTTTTTTTTTTAGTATATGCATTTAGCTTAATGCCGATATAGTTTAACACTTTCACAACTATCCACTATTAAACAGAAATACATTAACACATAAATTCACACAGAGCACGTTAATAGAACTGGCTTGAGAAAGGCCAATATAGTTTTTTTTTTTCCTTTTTTTTTTTTTCCTTGCTTTTCACGCTTCACATAAGCACACTTGTGGGCGCTAATTTATGGAAAAATATATCACAAATCCAAAGTTTAGATCCCCAGCAATGCCGACGAAGAAAGATAAAAAAAGTAAAATGGTACTGGATACTGGCCCAGAGCCTACTTTAGAAATACCAACACAAAGAACACCTAGCCCTGAAAAACAAATGACAACTAATCAGTTAGCTTAGCTACTTCTTACTCAATTTGATATAGTTAAAAAAGAGATTGCGGGACTCTCACTAGAGATCAAACAATTCGCAAAAAGAATTACAGAGGTGGAAGCCAGAGTTTCTGAAACCGAAGACAAAGTTAACATACATGAAGGGATTATATCAAACCACACAAATAAATTAAATAGTCTGCAAGAGAAAATAGATGACTTAGAAGATAGATCCCGTAGAAATAATATTAGAATAGTGGGTCTACCTGAGACTACAGAATACAGTGATCTATTAACATTTGGAACAACTACACTACCCCAACTTTTAGGGATGCAGCCACCATTAGACAATCTATTAGTGGAGAGAGCACATAGAACAGGCAGCACCAGGAAATACTCAGATGGCAATATAAGACCAAGAATGGTAATAATAAGATATTTAAATTTTCAGGATAAAATCAGCACAATAAGACAGCATAGGAAAGTACAGCCACTATTGATAGATACAAAACAAATACATATTTTTCAAGATTACTCTGCTGATACATCGTCAAAAAGAAAGGCAATGGCTCCTTATTGTACAGCCTTATTAAAAGCGGGCAGTAGGGCCACCCTAAGGTACCCAGCAAAAATAGCCATAGCAGAGACAGAGGGATTCACTATATTGACTACAGTAGAAGAGGCCGAATCATACTGTACAAAAAACAACATTAAATTATGACATAAGTGTGCATTTGATATAACACAGACGACATAAAGCCAAATCTAAATTATAAAACAAATGGATTTATTATACTATATTTTTCAAATTAAACAATTTGTGCCTATATGGCAAATAAAGTATGAAAACCTTAACCCATTGAGCTGGGTGCCTATCAGAATTGTGCTTCCCTCCTTCTCCTCCCCCTACTCAAAGTTAGGTGTACTGGAGATTTTAATAGAGATTGGGAAAACTTGCCAATCTCGCATTTTTTGTTTTTTCTTTTTGTTCCTTTCCCATTTTATGCGTATCATTTTAATAAAACATTAAAACAATATACTCCAGATGTCATTTTTTTACAAGAGTTACATCTGAAGGAAAAGGAAATCCCTAAGCTCAAAACTAATTGGATCTCAGAAATAATAGCGACCCCCTGTAATAAAAGAAAATGTGGGGTAGCAATCCTGTTTAACAATAAAATCGTATATAAAATAAGAAAACAAGAGCTAGACCCAGAGGGGAGGTACATGATTATCCAAGCTGAGATCAACACTAAAATCTGGTTATTTTGCAATGTATATGGACCAAATAAACTTGACATTGACTTTTGGGACAAAATAAAAAACAAACTAATTCCATTTATAGGAGAGAACCTGATAATTGCAGGTGACTTTAACCTAACAATGTATCCAGAGATGGATAGGTTCCGTATAAAACACAAACACGACTATATAAGGGAGGCAAGACTACTGAGAGAGTTAAGCAAGACATTAAATTTGAAAGATATTTGGCGGTTACAGAACCCAGACAAACGGAATTATTCATGTGAATCTAAGTCACAAAAACATTTCTCTAGGATAGACATGTTCCTAATAGAGGAAAAACTGCTTACATTAGATTTCGATACACACAAATAGCAGAGATAATAATATCAGACCATGCTATCATCTCTATGCACATAAAAACACCACAGATAACAGGATCAAGCTGTAATTCATTCCATTTCACCAAGTTATATGGCAAATAATAAACGATTTGTAAACTGGTTATAAGGAAAATGGAATGAATATTACCTGTTTAATAAATCTTTTTTTAATAAAACAGAAATTTTCTGGGAAGCTGGCAAAGCAGTGCTTAGAGGCGAAATTAAGTCTTATATGATTAAGACAAAAAAAAAGAATAAACATAGAGAATTACAATTGGCGTGTCAACTTAGAAATATGTATAATAGATACTTAAATCAACCCAATTCAGGCACATGGAAAAAATACATCGAAGCTAAGGCTGAAAGAGAAATCTTCCTAAAAAATAAATGGGCCATGGAAGATTTGAGAATAAGAAATATTTACCAGGGTTATTAAGGAATAGCAGCAAAACATCTAGCAAAAATTACTAAACATAGAAAATCCAAAAACATTATTACACTTATTAAAACTGAGACAGGAGAACATAAAGAAAACACAGAAATTTGTAAAGCTTTTCACAATTATTATAAAGAATTATATGCAGAGTCATATGTTAATATAGAGGAAAAAAAAATATTTTGGAAGAAAATAAAGCTACCACAAATACCAGCGGAAACACTAGAACAGATTAATAACCCGATTACAGAGGCCGAAGTAAAAGAGGCAATTAATAAGGCAAAAGCAAATAAAGCACCGGGCCCAGACGGCCTCACTGCAGAATTTTATAAGATATTAAAGGAGGATCTTATATCAACATTAACCAAGTTATATAATACATACTATATACAAAATGAAATGAAGTCATCTTATTTTCAGGATGCAATAATAACCCTGATACATAAGAAAGGCAAACCTCCAGAGGATATGGGTTCATATCGACCCATATCATTATTAAATGATTATAAGATATGTATGTATATAATAGCTGAGAGACTGAAAAAAGTAATTGGGGAGAAAATACATGAAGATCAGTCTGGCTTTATGCCAGGCAGAAATGCAGTGCGGAATACCCGGAGGGTGCTACTTATTCTGGAGCATTATTTCTATAAGCTACAGCATCATAGTAAAAGTAGAAACATAGATCTTGCCTTAGTAACAATCGATGCCGAAAAGGCATTCGATTCGATCATATGGGACCATCTGTTTACCTCTCTTGGTAGTTTTGGATTCTCAGGGAAGCTGATTGAATTCTTAAAATTAATTTATAACAAACCTCGCTCTCAACTGCTAGTCAACGGTGATCTCTCGCAGTATATAAGTCTGCACAGGGGGACCCGACAAGGATGCCCACTATCACCATTGCTGTTTAATATAGCATTAGAGCCACTTGCAACCAGTTTAAGAAATGAAGTAAAGGGGATCAAGATAGGAAAACATCATCCCATTATCTCACTATATGCAGATGATATTTTATTATTTTTGCAAAATACAAAAGTGAACATTCCTAAGATACTGGAAATAATTAATAACTATAGTCAATTTTCAGGATGTAAAATTAATAGAAAAAAATCAGAAATATTATGGATAAATAAAACAACACAAAGCTATCCAAAGCTGGTGTTCAAAGAGGTAGAACATATAAATTATCTTGGAATCTCTCTTGGTAGGGATCCCAGGGTATGGTATAGTCTTAATTATGATAAACTGTTTGACAAATTGGTCAATGATTTGAAAAGGTGGAATATACTGTACCTCTCACTTTCAGCAAAAATAATGCTCATAAAAACAATTTTTTTCCCCCGGTTGATGTTCTTACTACAAAATATACCAATATTGATAAAAAAGAAAGATATAAACAGATACAATAGTCTTTGCGCAAAATTCATATGGGGGGAAAAAAGACACGCCTTATCAGTAGAGAAACTTACACAGCTTAAAAGGTATGGGGGACTAGCGCTCCCAAACCTAAAATACTATAATTGAGTGACACTGGTGAAATTTAGGGCAGACTGGGTAACAGAAGTTAATTACGTGACACTCTTTGAAATAGAATCAGACTTGGTGAAGCCATTCAATTTAAAATCTATATTGCACCATCCTTATAATAAACTAACAAGCAACATTTGCAGAATGTCTACATTTGTTAACATAATACAAGCTTGGCAGAAGTATTTGAAAACACTAGGGTACAAATATCAGACTTCATACTATCTTCCCATTATAGGTACCCCTAATTTCATACCAGGCATCGAAAACAAAGTTTTTAAGAATTGGGGGGATAAGGGACTGATATATATGGTACAGTTACAACAAGCGGCCCCAAGATTAATATACACGTTTCAGGAACTGACTCACACATTTAAACTTGAGGCGAAAGACTTTTATGCGTATCTTCAAACAAGAAATTATCTTTTCAAAATGTTATCTGCATATGGGGAGGATTGGACCAAACCTGAACTAGACTCAGGGATTAAATTATATAAAGCGGCTAGACGCTCAATCGCCTACTGGTATAAAGCAATATTAACCAAAACAGGGCTAAATCATCTACATAGAGTAAGTGATACACTAGTCAAAGACTTCCCAACCATACAAATTGAAGATATAGAAAATAGTATAGATATGGCAGATAAAGCTATGTTAGCAATTAACTGGAGAGAATAAAAGTTAAAGTAATTAATGGCTATTACTTAACTCCTTATAGAATGAGCAAATGGATAAACAAAAATCAGACGGGTAATTGCTTTAAATGTAATGCAGAAAGAGCAGATCTTCTACATTGTTTGTGGTTTTGTCCCAAAATTCGGCAATATTGGTCAAAGATAAATTTCTGGGTAAATAAATACCTACAAGAAAATTTCCAGTTAACATCTCAACACATAATTCTCCTCTTAAAAGACAGAACAAATACAGGAGAACGACGATTAATAAACCTGACTATTTTAGTGGCCTGTGGCTTGATTTTTAAGAAATGGAAATCAACGGACCCCCCTAAACTTGCCGAATTATTATGAAACAACAAATGGCTAGTGAACTTCAGGATATAAAACCAAACTCAGAAAAACAATGTAGATGGTACTTTTCTAAATGGAAAGCAGTTATTTTATTGTGGCCACAAGCAGCACAATTACTTTTTATTGCGCCTATAAAAAATACATTACCTTTCATTACCTTAATTATAGAAGAGTCCTTACCCTCATACTGGCTATAAACAGAGACTGGAATCAATAAACGATTATACCAATATTGGTGTCCAAGATAGAAAGAGTACATACGGTGCGAGAATGAAAATTGGAAAACGACGGAGGGCGGGGGGGGGGGGGGGGGAGGATGTAGCACAAGACCCCGCAGGTTTTCATAAAACAGGTAGAATCTTAAATTTTCCCTAAGCATAGCAAAATCGCTTAAATAAGGGAAAAGAAAAACTCAATAGGAAATCAATTCTGCTGGATAATAATAAGAAGGGTTGTATTTGGATAAAGGTCTTAGCCCAGGGGTTAAAGATCTTAGGGGCACAGAATTGGATTGATCATTCTTGTCTTTTTTTTCTTTATAAGCTTATATATGTTAAAATTATATTACCCTTCAGAAGATTAAATGGAACAATGATGAGTAAGGTGTAAAGTCAGGAACGGTGAAAGATGTATAGTAATTATCAAGGTTATATTGTACTATACTATGTTGAGTATTAAACGGGCTGTTCCTATTTTCTGTATGTATTGAATTTATTTTTTTTGAAACTCAATAAAAAAAAAAAAAAGATTTAAAAAAAAAAAAAAAAAGATTTCACGTGCTCTCTAAATAATAAAACTTTCATTATCACTTTACAATCCCTATTTAGGATGATTCAGTGCATTATAATTCTAAATACTGGTGCACATTTTAAATGTATTTATTTATATTATAGACATTGCGGTTTCAGATTCATTTAAACCTCTTTTTTTCACTCAAATACCAAGTGTGATAGTCATTAAAAAAAAAAAAAGAGTCAAATAGAATTTTAACCACAAATAATTTAAAATGAAGGGACAGTCAAGTCCAAAAAAAACTTTCATGTTTCAAATAGGGCATGCAATTTTAAACAACTTTCCAATTTACTTTTATCACCAATTTTGCTTTGTTCTTTTGGTATTCTTAGTTGAAAGCTAAACCTAGGAAGGCTCATATGATAATTTCTAAGCCCTTGAAGGCCACCTCTAATCACATGCTTTTGTATTTGCCTTTCACAACAGGGGAGAACTAGTTCAGGTAAACCATATAGATAACATTGTGATCACACCCGTGGGTTGTGGCAGACACTGCACTAATTGGCTAAAATGAGAGAAATAGATAATAAATAAAAAGTCATGTCATCAGGGGGCTGTCAGAAGATGCTTAGATACAAGGTAATCACAGAGCTAAAAAGTATAATAATATAATTGTGTTGGTTGTGCAAAACTGGAGAATGGGTAATAAAGGGATTATCTATCTTTTAAAACAACAGAAATTCTGGTGTTGACTGTCCCTTTAGCCAAATCAATTTGCATTTCTTTAAGGGGGAGGGACACATTGTAAAGGCGAAACTAGAGATTTACACTGAGTGGTTAGAGATTGGTATCTTCAAGAATACAACCTCCCCACCTTTATTCTTAAAAGGACTGAAATACTATTAACTTTTAAACCAGAACGTCTGAGAGCAGAAGATATTTGACTCAGCAGATGCAGAACAGACTATGAAGATGAGGTCTTTATACTGTATTGTGACCCTCACTTTCTATCTAGGATCTGTATTCACTGCACCATTATCAGTAAGTCAATACATTAAATTACATCAAATAAAGTCACAAGGATTGAATTAGAATATTACATGCTGGTTACTTTGTGTAGGGCTGTAACATAATATCATCTACATTTGTATTGATAGATTTTAAAACATAATTAGGGTTTATAAAAAATAAACTTTTTAAAAATACAGGTATTTAATCATTTTACTTTGTTTCTTCTTAAGTATCCATTTAATAAAAATGTATTTAAAGGGACAGTCTACACCAGAATTGCTATTGTTTTAAAAGATAGATAATCCCTTGTTTACCCATTTCCTAGTTTTGCATAACCAACACAGTTATATTTATATATTTTTTACCTCTGTGATTATCTTGTATCTAAGACTCTGCAGACTGCCCCTTTATTTGTTCTTTTGACAGACTTGCAGTTTAGCCAATCAGTGATGGCTCCCAGGTAACTTCACGTGCACAAGCACAGTGTTATCTATATGAAAAACATGAACTAACACCCTCTAGAGGTGAAAAACCTGTTAAAATGCATTCTTAAGAGGCGGCCTTCAAGGCCTAAGAAATTAGCATATGAACCTCCTAAGTTAAGCTTTCAATTAAGAATACCAAGAGAACAAAGAAAAATTGGTGATAAAAGTAAATTGGAAAATTGTTTCAAATTACATGCTCTATCTGAATCATGAAAGTTTTTTTTGGACTAGACTGTCCCTTTAATATGTATATTACATAACATCCTTTTAATAACAATTTATTTTTCTTTCAGGATTTGTTTACAGAAAGGAAATCATTTGGTAAGTTGAGCAGTTTGTTGGAAAATATCTAAATTACTTAGCAGTGTTGTTATTTATGTATTTATGTTTTAATAGAAGCAAATCTTACTGATCTTTTTTTTTTAATTGGCAGCACCTCTTGTTCATATGTAAAACAGTATATAGCAATTAGAAAAATATTATTGGTTTAGAAACTGGTTTATAAAACTCACTTTTTTTTCTTTCATGATCAATTTATCTTTGTTTTCTTGGTATCTGTTGTTGTAAAGCAGGGATTGATTAGGAGCCGTCCCATTTCTTTGGAACTATATGGCAGCAGTTTTGTTAGAATGTTATCCATTTGCAAGAGCATTATATGGCAGCACTATTTATTGCCATATAGTGTGCCAGATGCCTACCTAGGTATCTCTCTAACACAGAGTATCATGGGAACAAAGCGAATTTATAATAGAAGTAAATTGTAAACTTGTTTAAAAGGTTCTGTTCTGTCTGAACCACAAAAGAGGTGTTTTGGGTTTCATATCCCTTTAATGGGCAATAGTGACCATAAACAGTTCTGTAAAGTTGTTACATATTCACTATAGTTTGTTTAACAGTTACAGTGATATCAAACCCAACACTTTCCTTTCATGATTCAGATAGAGAATGTGATTTTACACAAATCTCCCATTTACTTCTATTGTCAAATGTATCTCATTCTTTTGGTATCCTTTGTTGAATTAACAGCAACGCACTACGGGGAGCTAGCTAAGCATATCAAGTGAGTCAATGACAAGAGGCATATATATGTGCATCCATCAGAGGATACGCATTAAGCAAAGCAAATTAGATAATAGAAGTAAATTGGAAAGTTATTTAAAATTGGATGTTGTATTTGAATCATAAAGACAAATTTTGGGTTTTCTATCCAGGCAACTCTCTGGTATTTATAAAGATGCTAATGCTTTAAATGGACATGTAATACTATTTAAAATGTATATTTAATAAAGTTTTCAAAGCAAATATTAGCCTGAGAATAATATGTAGAATTATTCTAGTTGAACTGTTGAATAATTTAAAGCTTCAGTTTGTCTAAAGTAATGGAGAAATGGTTTTGTTATAGATAGAAACTTTGTAATATACTTTTATTATTTAATCTGCACTCCATTCATGTAATTTGGCTCTGAAAAACTGTGTTTTTATTATTCGAATTGAAACAAACCGAAAAGCATATTGCAGACATCTTAATGCTAACCCTGATACATGGTTCCCTAACTGCATTTAACAAATAAGAACTGCAAAACAATGCACTTGGCTGATATGTTATTATATTCAAAGTAAATGTATTGTTTAATACCCCTTTAAAAAACAACAACATTTTTCTTAATTTAATTTATTTTGCTGAGGCCACTTCAGGCAGCTACTTGAGCTGGCTTACTATTCAGTGAATACTAGATAAACAGGGAGTCAGTTTTGCCCATGATCAGAGAAGTCAGAATGCAACTTAAAGTGAATGTCATCTTCACGAATGAAAGCCCTGTTTTTAAAAATGCTATTAAAAACAGGGGCACTTTCATTCATGAAAGTTTACATTGAAGCCGTCATTTCTGAAGTAAGAAGAGACGACCTGGGGGTGGAGGAATCGCTGTTCCGGTGTTCCACGCTTGCTAGGAATAAAAGGTAAGTATTTTAAAAGAACGGCTTCAGTGTAAACTTTCATGAATGAAAGTGCCCCTGTTTTTATTAGTATTTTTAAAACCAGGGCTTTCATTCCTGAAAGTTGACATTCACTTTAAGTTATTAACATGTCAGCTCTATTATATCCCTTAGAGTAGTGGCTACACTGATAGTTTTTTATGTGTACTTTTATTTAACATATTTGTTTTTACTAAAGGTGCATTGTTTTATATCCCTTTAAGTACAGTTAGTGGCATTTCAGCTATGTATTATATAACGCAGCCTTGACTTTGTGTCTTTTATTTGCTTTACGATTATTATTATTATTATTATTATCATTAATATTATTATTATTATTATTACCACCACTGCTACAACTACTAAAACTACTACAAGAAATGATAGTGATAGATTCACCTATGTATTATATAACGCATTCCTGACTGTGGGCCAGATTATGAGTAGAGCGCTAATTAACACTCCCACTCGAGTGTTAATTGCACTAGAAGTAAAATGTTTGCACTCATATTATGAATTGAAAGTAAACAGTTTTTGCTCGATGGCTAACTTTGAATATCGAATGCGCATTCATGTATTACCCCATAGAATGTATTACCCCATAGAATGTATTACCCCATACAAGTCAATGGAGAATAAAAGGTGGAAAAAAAACCCACCCTGCTTCATATTTCACAATATTGTGATTGCAATGATGCATTTACATTTCACAATATTGCGATCACGATTGTGCGATCGTGTTTTACTTATAATATTGCAATCGCACTGTACCAAATGTGTTCTATATTAGTATTATATATATATATTAATATTGTATACTATACAATAGATATAAATTAAACATTGTATACACATATTTCATATACCCACAATCCCTCAGTTCCTATAGGTGTATTACTGATATATTCACTATTGTATTGTAAGAAAAGGGTTTGAATGTGACACATGTACATTGTATTGTTATACAGTGCTGTGTAAAGGGATCATTTACATTACACCTTACATATAGGTGTATTACTGATATATTCACTATTGTATTGTTATACAGTACTGAGTAAAGGGATCATTTACATTACACCTTACATATAGGTGTATTACTGATATAATCACTATTGTATTGTTATACAGTACTGAGTAAAGGGATCATTTACATTACACCTTACATATAGGTGTATTACTGATATAATCGCTATTGTATTGTTATACAGTACTGTGTAAAGGGATCATTTACATTACACCTTACATATAGGTGTATTACTGATATAATCACTATTGTATTGTTATACAGCACTGTGTAAAGGGATCATTTACATTACACCTTACATATAGGTGTATTACTGATATAATCACTATTGTATTGTTATACAGTACTGTGTAAAGGGATCATTTACATTACACCTTACATATAGGTGTATTATTGATATAATCACTATTGTATTGTTATACAGCACTGTGTAAAGGGATCATTTACATTACACCTTACATATAGGTGTATTACTGATATAATCACTATTTTATTGTTATACAGTACTGTGTAAAGGAATGATTTACATTACACCTTACATATAGGTGTATTACTGATATAATCACTATTGTATTGTTATACAGCACTGTGTAAAGGGATCATTTACATTACACCTTACATATAGGTGTATTACTGATATAATCACTATTGTATTGTTATACAGTACTGTGTAAAGGGATCATTTACATTACACCTTACATATAGGTGTATTACTGATATAATCACTATTGTATTGTTATACAGCACTGTGTAAAGGGATCATTTACATTACACCTTACATATAGGTGTATTACTGATATAATCACTATTGTATTGTTATACAGTACTGTGTAAAGGGATCATTTACATTACACCTTACATATAGGTGTATTATTGATATAATCACTATTGTATTGTTATACAGCACTGTGTAAAGGGATCATTTACATTACACCTTACATATAGGTGTATTACTGATATAATCACTATTGTATTGTTATACAGTACTGTGTAAAGGGATCATTTACATTACACCTTACATATAGGTGTATTACTGATATAATCACTATGGTATTGTTATACAGTACTGTGTAAAGGGATCATTTACATTACACCTTACATATAGGTGTATTACTGATATAATCACTATTGTATTGTTATACAGCACTGTGTAAAGGGATCATTTACATTACACCTTACATATAGGTGTATTACTGATATAATCACTATTGTATTGTTATACAGTACTGTGTAAAGGGATCATTTACTTTACACCTTACATATAGGTGTATTACTGATATAATCACTATTGTATTGTTATACAGCACTGTGTAAAGGGATCATTTACATTACACCTTACATATAGGTGTAGTACTGATATAATCACTATTGTATTGTTATACAGCACTGTGTAAAGGGACCATTTACATTACACCTTACATATAGGTGTAATACTGATATAATCACTATTGTATTGTTATACAGCACTGTGTAAAGGGATCATTTACATTACACCTTACATATAGGTGTAGTACTGATATAATCACTATTGTATTGTTATACAGCACTGTGTAAAGGGACCATTTACATTACACCTTACATATAGGTGTAGTACTGATATAATCACTATTGTATTGTTATACAGCACTGTGTAAAGGGACCATTTACATTACACCTTACATATAGGTGTATTACTGATACAATCACTATTGTATTGTTATACAGTACTGTGTAAAGGGATCATTTACATTACACCTTACATATAGGTGTATTACTGATATACAGCACTGTGTAAAGGGATCATTTACATTACACCTTACATATAGGTGTATTACTGAAATATTCACTATTGTATTGTTATACAGTACTGTGTAAAGGGATCATTTACATTACACCTTACATATAGGTGTATTACTGATATAATCACTATTGTATTGTTATACAGTACTGTGTAAAGGGATCATTTACATTACACCTTACATATAGGTGTATTATTGATATAATCACTATTGTATTGTTATACAGCACTGTGTAAAGGGATCATTTACATTACACCTTACATATAGGTGTAGTACTGATATAATCACTATTGTATTGTTATACAGCACTGTGTAAAGGGACCATTTACATTACACCTTACATATAGGTGTAATACTGATATAATCACTATTGTATTGTTATACAGCACTGTGTAAAGGGATCATTTACATTACACCTTACATATAGGTGTAGTACTGATATAATCACTATTGTATTGTTATACAGCACTGTGTAAAGGGACCATTTACATTACACCTTACATATAGGTGTAATACTGATATAATCACTATTGTATTGTTATACAGCACTGTGTAAAGGGATCATTTACATTACACCTTACATATAGGTGTATTACTGATATAATCACTATTGTATTGTTATACAGCACTGTGTAAAGGGATCATTTACATTACACCTTACATATAGGTGTATTACTGATATAATCACTATTGTATTGTTATACAGCACTGTGTAAAGGGATCATTTACATTACACCTTACATATAGGTGTATTACTGATATAATCACTATTGTATTGTTATACAGCACTGTGTAAAGGGATCATTTACATTACACCTTACATATAGGTGTATTATTGATATAATCACTATTGTATTGTTATACAGCACTGTGTAAAGGGATCATTTACATTACACCTTACATATAGGTGTATTACTGATATAATCACTATTGTATTGTTATACAGCACTGTGTAAAGGGATCATTTACATTACACCTTACATATAGGTGTATTATTGATATAATCACTATTGTATTGTTATACAGCACTGTGTAAAGGGATCATTTACATTACACCTTACATATAGGTGTATTACTGATATAATCACTATTGTATTGTTATACAGCACTGTGTAAAGGGATCATTTACATTACACCTTACATATAGGTGTATTATTGATATAATCACTATTGTATTGTTATACAGCACTGTGTAAAGGGATCATTTACATTACACCTTACATATAGGTGTATTATTGATATAATCACTATTGTATTGTTATACAGTACTGTGTAAAGGGATCATTTACATTACACCTTACATATAGGTGTATTACTGATATAATCACTATTGTATTGTTATACAGCACTGTGTAAAGGGATCATTTACATTACACCTTACATATAGGTGTATTACTGATATAATCACTATTGTATTGTTATACAGCACTGTGTAAAGGGACCATTTACATTACACCTTACATATAGGTATATTACTGATATAATCACTATTGTATTGTTATACAGCACTGTGTAAAGGGATCATTTACATAACACCTTACATATAGGTGTATTACTGATATAATCACTATTGTATTGTTATACAGTACTGTGTAAAGGGATCATTTACATTACACCTTACATATAGGTGTATTACTGATATAATCACTATTGTATTGTTATACAGTACTGTGTAAAGGGATCATTTACTTTACACCTTACATATAGGTGTATTACTGATATAATCACTATTGTATTGTTATACAGTACTGAGTAAAGGGATCATTTACATTACACCTTACATATAGGTGTATTACTGATATAATCACTATTGTATTGTTATACAGTACTGAGTAAAGGGATCATTTACATTACACCTTACATATAGGTGTATTACTGATATAATCACTATGGTATTGTTATACAGTACTGTGTAAAGGGATCATTTACATTACACCTTACATATAGGTGTATTACTGATATAATCACTATTGTGTTGTTATACAGTACTGTGTAAAGGGATCATTTACATTACACCTTACATATAGGTGTATTACTGATATATTCACTATTGTATTGTTATACAGCACTGTGTAAAGGGATCATTTACACTACACCTTACATATAGGTGTATTACTGATATATTCACTATTGTATTGTTATACAGTACTGAGTAAAGGGATCATTTACATTACACCTTACATATAGGTGTATTACTGATATAATCACTATTGTATTGTTATACAGTACTGTGTAAAGGGACCATTTACATTACACCTTACATATAGGTGTATTACTGATATAATCACTATTGTATTGTTATACAGTACTGTGTAAAGGGATCATTTACATTACACCTTACATATAGGTGTATTACTGATATAATCACTATTGTATTGTTATACTGTACTGTGTAAAGGGATCATTTACATTACACCTTACATATAGGTGTGTTACTGATATAATCACTATTGTATTGTTATACAGCACTGTGTAAAGGGATCATTTACATTACACCTTACATATAGGTGTATTACTGATATAATCACTATTGTATTGTTATACAGCACTGTGTAAAGGGATCATTTACATTACACCTTACATATAGGTGTATTACTGTTATAATCACTATTGTATTGTTATACAGCACTGTGTAAAGGGATCATTTACATTACACCTTACATATAGGTGTATTACTGATATAATCACTATTGTATTGTTATACAGTACTGTGTAAAGGGATCATTTACATTACAGCTTACATATAGGTGTATTACTGATATAATCACTATTGTATTGTTATACAGCACTGTGTAAAGGGACCATTTACATTACACCTTACATATAGGTGTATTATTGATATAATCACTATTGTATTGTTATACAGCACTGTGTAAAGGGATCATTTACATTACACCTTACATATAGGTGTATTACTGATATAATCACTATTGTATTGTTATACAGTACTGTGTAAAGGGATTATTTACATTACACCTTACATATAGGTGTATTACTGATATAATCACTATTGTATTGTTATACAGTACTGTGTAAAGGGATCATTTACATTACACCTTACATATAGGTGTATTACTGATATAATCACTATTGTATTGTTATACAGTACTGTGTAAAGGGACCATTTACATTACACCTTACATGTAGGTGACAATGCTGCTTTTAAAATATCACCAATATCTGAAAAGCATCGTCCCCCACAGAAATGTATGGTAACACTGCCTGTAAGTGGAAGATTCAGACAGAGCATGTTGTTTTAAAACTCTTTTAAAATTCACTTCTATTTTCAAATGTACTTTGTTCTTTTGGTAGCCATTGTTGAAAAATATGTACATATCCTACACTAAATTTGTTTCATTTGATTGGCTGACTAGATGTGTTCAGCTAGCTCTCAGTAGTGCATTGCAGCTCCTTCAACGCTTTGGAATATTTTGTTTATGTGGGGATACAACAGGCAAGAACATATTTTTCAAATGACAAAATAAAGGTAAATACTATCGGCTAGATTACGAGTTTTTGTCGGTAAGGCTGTGCGGTGCTAACGCACAGTTTTTCCTTACCGCTCACCTACAGTAACTCTGGAATGACGGGTCTTTAGAAACCCGGCGTTAGCCACAAAAAAGTGAGCATAGAGCAGAATTTAGCTCCACATCTCACCTCAATACCAGCGCTGCTTATGGTAGCGGTGAGCTGGTAAAACGTACTTATGCACGATTTCCCCATAGGAATCAATGGGGGAGAGCCGGCTGAAAAAAAACCTAACACCTGCAAAAAAGCAGCGTTCAGCTTCTAACGCAGCCCCATTGATTCCTATGGGGAAACACATTTATGTCTACACCAAACACCCTAACATGAACCCCGAGTCTAAACACCCCTAATCTTACACTTATTAACCCCTAATCTGCCGCCCGACATCGCCGCCACCTACATTATACTTATGAACCCCTAATCTGATGCCCCCAACATCGCCAAACCCTACATTATATTTATTAACCCCTAATCTACTGCCCCCAATGTCGCTGACACGTACCTACAATTATTAACCCCTAATCTGCCACCCCCAACGTCGCCACCACTATAATATAGTTATTAACCCCTAAATCTAAGTCTAACCCTAACCCTAACACCCCCCCTAAATTAAATATAATTTAAATACATCTAAATAAATATTCCTATCATTAAAAAAATTATTCCTTTTTTAAACTAAATACTTACCTGTAAAATAAACCCTAAACTAGCTACAATATAACTAATAGTTACATTGTAGCTATCTTAGGATATATTTTTATTTTACAGGCAACTTTGTATTTATTTTAACTAGGTACAATAGTTATTAAATAATTATTAACTATTTAATAACTTCCTAGTTAAAATAAATACAAATATACCTGTAAAATAAAACCTAACCTAAGCTACAATTACACTTAATACTACACTATAATTAAATAAATTACCTAAATTAACTACAATTAATTACAATTAAATTAAATAAACTAAAGTTCGAAAAAAACAAACACTAAATTACAGAAAATAATAAAATAATTTAAATGTTTTTAAACTAATTACACCTAATCTAATCCCCGTAACAAAATAAAAAAGCCCCCCAAAATAAAAAAAATCCCTACCCTATACTAAATTACAAATAGCCCTTAAAAGGGCTTTTTGCGGGGTATTGCCCCAAAGTAATCAGCTCTTTTACCTGTAAAAAAAAAAAACAATACCCCCCCAACAGATTAGGGGTTAATAAATGTAGGTAGGTGTTGGCGATGTTAGGGACGGCAGATTAGGGGTTTATAAAATTTTACTAATGTTTGGCGGATGTGCGACGGTTTAGGGGTTAATATATTTATTGAAGTGGCGGTGATGTCCGGTCGACAGATTAGGGGTTAAAAAATGTATTTAAGTGTTTGCGATGTGTGTGTGGGGGCTCCGTTTTAGGGGTTAATAGGTAGTTTATGGGTGTTAGTGTACTTTTTAGCACTTTAGTTAAGAGTTTTATGTTACAGCGTTAGCCCATAAAACTCTTAACTACTGACTTTTAAATGCAGTAGGAGTCTTGACAGGAGAGGGTCTACCGCTCACTTTTTCCAAGACTCGTAATACCGGCGCTATGCAAGTCCCATTGAAAAGATAGGATACGCAATTTACGTAAGTGGATTTGCAGTATGCTCTAGTCATGGAAAAAAAGTGAGCGGTACACTTGTACCTGCCAGACTCGTAATACCAGCGGGCGTTAAAAAGCAGCGTTGGGACCTCTCAACGCTGCTTTTTAAGGCTAACGCAAGACTCGTAATCTAGACGATTGTTTGTAGACAGTTGAATACACTCCAGCAGGTGAAATAGATCATTGGTAACACTTTAAACAGAAAAAAAAAATCACTGTATAATGTTCCTTTAACAATTGCTTGGGATGAAAGCTCCCAAGCCTGACTAGTGTGTTCCTATCTGTAGATTTTATATATACCCTCTCCTCCTCCAGAGTTTTCAGTGTCAGTCCCAGATGTCTCATCACTTCATTCTTATAATCTCTATAGTCTATCAAAACTATTATTTGCCTATGTCTGCAGCCTTCATCATCTCCCTATTCCCTTAAAGGGACAGAATATTCCAGAATCGTTATAGTTTAAAACGATAGGTAATCCCTTTATTACTGATTTTCCAGTTTTGCATAACCAACACTGTTATATTAATACACTTTTACCTCTGTGATTAGCTTGTATCTAGGTCTATGCAGATTGCCTCTTATTGCAGTTCTTTTGACAGACATGTATTTCAGCCAATCAGTGCTGTGTCAAAGGTAGGACGTTTCATGCCGTCCTTCATCGTTATTACCAAGTGCTGTTAGGACGGCACGGAGCGTCCTAACGACGTGAAGGGGTAAAACACCAATCAAGTTAAGCGCAATACTAGGCACAGAGGCAAAATAAACAAAATCTGTTTACAGGAATAATAAATAGTATCTTTATCATAATGTAACTATATTATGTATGCAAATTGTTTAGGGTGTTTTTAACTTATTTCATGAACAATAATAATAATAGATTTATTTGTTTATTTTGTATCTAAAGGAACACATTCACCACTCACAGACTTAGAAGCCAATCTAGGTAAGTTCTAAACAAGATATAGAGACAAGATTTACTGTACTGTTGCCCTTGTACACGGGTTCAGCATCATCTCCTTATTCAATTAAACTCTGTAAGGTCTCCTGCTCAGTGCTATTTTATTCCTTATTTATTTTATTTTAGTGACCACAACACCAGACACGGATTTAAACACCAATGAAAGTGAGTGCAATACTAGGCACAGAAACAAGATAAATACAATCTGTTACAGGGATAATTAATGGTACCGTTAACATAATGCAGCTCTATAGTTTATTCAAATAGTTTAGGAGATTTTTACGTTTTTCATTTTGTGTCACAGCTATAATTATGTTATAAATTGAGGCCCATAGTAATTACGAATTCTACAAACTCATTCAGGGCTCTATAAACTCATGCGCTAGGTGCCATTGTCCTATAAATCTGACCTTTGCACATGGGTTTTGAACCCTAAACAAAACGAGCAGTTGGGCCTTATTTGTTTGTGCCTGTAGAGGGCAGCACTGCACATCTGTTCTATGAATCTTCTGGCAGCTACAGGTTACAGCAGGGTTTGGCCTGAGGAACCTTCTCTGGTCAAGCACTAGTTCCTTCTCCTTGTCTAGTCGGCATTTCCATTCTTCTATTAAAGAGACGCTGTAGGATAAAGTGTTTCCCATTACTGGGCTAGATTACAAGTGGTGCACTCATTTTGTATCACTCATGAGTACTAACGGTGCTCAAAGTAAAATGAGTGCTGGTATTACAAATTGAACGTAAAAAAGTCTCAAGTTGTACTAATTCTTCTAGCGCTATTAAGTCTCTTGCTCAAGCGCAAGCCATAACTTTCAACTTGTAATATCAGCTACTGTATATTTAATGTTTGCTAAATGCAACACCAACTCGGATTTAAACACCAATCAAAGTAAGTGTAATGCTAGGTACTGAGGCAAAATAAACACAATCTGCTTACAGGGATAATCAATGGTGCCTTTATCATAATGCACCTCTATAATTTATGCAAATTGTTTAGGAGATTTTTTATCCCTAATAATAATAATACATTTAACATTTAACACATCCACCCTCAGACTTAGTAGTGCAAAACACGGCATAGAGACAAGATTTAAAAAAAAAAACAATTCTCACCATCCCTTTCTTTTTTGTACACCAGTAACTTACATTGAGGCCACATTTTAATCCTGTGATACAGTTCCCATATGCATATGCCATCTAGTGGTAACAAATATGAACTACATCCTTCATTCATTTGTTTTTTAAGAGTTAAATACTTAACTTAAAGGGACAGTACACTGTAAAATTGTTTTTCCATTAATGTATTTTAAATGACTTGTTATACCAACTGCAGAGTATAAAATATTTGAGAAATTGCATTTTCGGGTTTATTTGTGTATATGAAGTAGCTGGTTTTGTGCTTTGAAACCACAGCCTATTTCAATGGGTTGAGCTTCAGGTAATATCAGATCTCATTATGTTATCACTTTATGTACACAGACTTGCTTCCTTATCTTATATTTGTCTGGAACACCAAAGCTCAATACATAGAGAGAACAATGGACAATTATCATTTTATTACTTAAATATCATGCCCCCCTACTGAGGGTGTAATCTTTTCTGCTGGCTGTGTTTACTTAGGCTTGTCAATAGCGTATACGTCAGTATCAAAACTTTCAGTATAGGTTGGGAAACCACAAGCTAAATCAGCTATTTAAAATGCTGAAATATGAGTAAAGGAGCTACTTGCAACCAATTTAATACACTCTAGCAGGTAAAAAGGATCATTAGGAATAATTTAAAGGGGAGAAAGTTTTTGGGTGAACTGTCCCTTTAATGTGCTGGAGAGCGCATTAACCCAATCCTCTTCTTGTCAGAGCCCTGGCCGTGCTAATAGGATGCTTAGTGTGCTCCACTCCTAGGAACCGAGATCATTAAGTCAGGTGTTAGCAAGGACAGGGCTCTGGCAAGAAAAGGATCATGTGAGTGTGCTCTCCAGAGCGTGTTATGTATTAAGTAAATGAAGCTACAGGTGAAGTTCTCCTGTA
Organism: Bombina bombina; assembly: GCF_027579735.1. Classification (NCBI taxonomy): domain Eukaryota; kingdom Metazoa; phylum Chordata; class Amphibia; order Anura; family Bombinatoridae; genus Bombina; species Bombina bombina. The sequence continues at coordinate 67,573 of NW_026510737.1, forward strand.
GCTTTGAAACATTTACATTTGTTTAATGAATAAGAAAGTTACGGCTAGATTTAGAGTTCTGCGGCCAAAGGGGTGCGTTAGCTACGCGTTTTCCCCCCCCCCCCTGCACCTTTTAAATACCGCTGGTATTTAGAGTTCACAGAATGGCTGTGTTAGGCTCCAAAAAGGGAGCATACAGGCATATTTACCGCCACTGCAACTCTAAATACCAGCGGTGCTTACGGACGCGGCCAGCTTCAAAAATGTGCTCGTGCACGATTCCCCCATAGGAAACAACGGGGCCGTTTGAGCTGAAAAAAACCTAACACCTGCAAAAAAGCAGCGTTCAGCTCCTAACGCAGCCCCATTGTTTCCTATGGGGAAACACTTCCTAATTCTGCACCTAACACCCTAACATGTACCCCGAGTCTAAACACCCCTAACCTTACACTTATTAACCCCTAATCTGCCACCCCAGCTATCGCTGACACCTGCATTACACAATTAACCCCTAATCTGCCGCTCCGGACACCGCCGCAACCTACGTTATCCCTATGAACCCCTAATCTGCTGCCCGTAACCCCCGCTGACCCCTATATTATATTTATTACCCCCTAATCTGCCCCCCCAACGTCGCCGCTACCTACCTACACTTATTAACCCCTAATCTGCCGACCGGAACTCACTGCTACTATAATAAAGTTATGAACCCCTAATCTGCTGCCCCTAACACCGCCTACACCTACATAATAGTTATTAACCCCTAATCTGCCCCCCCCAACGTCGCCGCTACCTTACCTACAATTATTAACCCCTAATCTGCCGACCGGACCTCACCACTACTATAATAAATGTATTAACCCTAAAGCTAAGTCTAACCCTAACACCCCCCTAACTTAAATATAATTTTTATCTAACGAAATAAAATAAATCTTATTAAATAAATTATTCCTATTTAAAGCTAAATACTTACCTGTAAAATAAACCCTAATATAGCTACAATATAAATAATAATTATATTGTAGCTATTTTAGGATTAATATTTATTTTACAGGCAACTTTGTATTTATTTTAACCAGGTATAATAGCTATTAAATAGTTAATAACTATTTAATAGCTACCTAGTTAAAATAATTACAAAATTACCTGTAAAATAAATCCTAGCCTAAGTTACAATTAAACCTAACACTACACTATCAATAAATAAATTAAATACAAATACCTACAAATAAATAGAAATAAATACACTAACTAAAGTACAAAAAATAAAAAAATAATTTACAAACATTATAAAAAGATAACAACAATTTTAAGCTAATTACACCTACTCTAAGTCCCCTAATAAAATAACAAAGCCCCCCAAAATAAAAAAATGCCCTACCCTATTCTAAAATAAAAATTGAAAAGCTCTTTTACCTTACCAGCCCTTAAAATGGCCTTTTGCGGGGCATGCCCCAAAGAATTCTGCTCTTTTGCAAAAAAAAAAAAACCATACAATACCCCCCCAACATTACAACCCACCACCCACATACCCCTAATCTAACCCAAACCCCCCTTAAATAAACCTAACATAAAGCCCCTGAAGATCATCCTATCTTGTCTTCACCACGCCGGGTATCACCAATCTGTCCAGAAGAGGCTCCGAAGTCTTCATCCTATTTGGGCGATGTCTTCATCCAAGCGGGGGCTGAAGAGGTCCATCATCGTCTGAAGTCTTCATCCAAGCAGGGGCTGAAGAGGTCCATCATCCGGCTGAAGTCTTCTATCAAGCGGCATCTTCAATCTTCTTTCTTCCGGCTCCATCTTCTTCCCGCCAACGCGGAACATCCATCCTGGCCGACAAACTCACAACGAATGACGGTTCCTTTAAGGGACGTCATCCAAGATGGCATCCCTCAAATTCCGATTGGCTTATAGGATTCTATCAGCCAATCAGAATTAAGGTAGGAAAATTCTGATTGGCTGATGGAATCAGCCAATCAGATTCAAGTTCAATCCGATTGGCTGATTGGATCAGCCAATCAGATTGAGCTCCCATTCTGTTGGCTGATCGGAACCTACCAATTTTACCAATTTCCTACCAATCGGAATACGAGGGACGCCATCTTGGATGACGTCCCTTAAAGGAACTGTCATTCGTCGGGAGTTCATCGGCCAGGATGGATGTTCCGCGTTGGCGGGATGAAGATGGAGCCGGAAGAAAGAAGAATGAAGATGCCGCTTGATAGAAGACTTCAGCCGGATGATGGACCTCTTCAGCCCCCGCTTGGATGAAGACTTCAGCCGATGATGGACCTCTTCATCCCCCGCTTGGATGAAGACATCGCCCGGATAGGATGAAGACTTCGGAGCCTCTTCTGGACGGATCGGTGATACCCGGCTTGGTGAAGACAAGGTAGGGAGATCTTCAGGGGCTTAGTTTTAGGTTTATTTAAGGGGGGTTTGGGTTAGATTAGGGGTATGTGGGTGGTGGGTTGTAATGTTGGGGGGGTATTGTATGTTTTTTTTAAAGGCAAAAGAGAAGAATTCTTTGGGGCATGCCCCGTAAAAGGCCCTTTTAAGGGTTGGTAAGGTAAAAGAGCTTTTCAATTTTTATTTTAGAATAGGGTAGGGCATTTTTTTTATTTTGGGGGGCTTTGTTATTTTATTAGGGGGCTTAGCGTAGGTGTAATTAGCTTAAAACTGTTGTAATATTTTTATAATGTTTGCAAATATTTTTTTTATTTTTTGTAACTTAGTTCTTTTTTTTATTTTTTGTACTTTAGTTAATGTATTTATTTGTATTTAATTGTAGATAATTGTAGATAGTTTAGTTAATTAATTTATTGATAGTGTAGTGTTAGGTTTAATTGTAACTTAGGTTAGGATTTATTTTACAGGTAATTTTTTATTTATTTTAACTAGGTAGCTATTAATTAGTTATTAACTATTTAATAGCTATTGTACCTGGTTAAAATAAATACAAAGTTGCCTGTAAAATAAATATAAATCCTAAAATAGCTACAATATAATTATTATTTATATTGTAGCTATATTAGGGTTTATTGTACAGGTAAGTATTTAGCTTTAAATAGGAATAATTTATTTAATAAGAATTATTTTATTTCGTTAGAATAAAATTATATTTAACTTAGGGGGGTGTTAGTGTTAGGGTTAGACTTAGCTTTAGGGGTTAATACAGTTATTAGAGTAGCGACGAGGTCCGGTCGGCAGATTAGGGGTTAATACTTGAAGTTAGGTGTCGGCGAGGTTAGGGAGGGCAGATTAGGGGTTAATACTATTTATTATAGGGTTTTTGAGGCGGGAGTGAGGCGGATTAGGGTTTAATACATTTATTATAGTAGCGGTGTTGGTCCGGTCGGCAGATTAGGGGTTAATAAGTGTAGGTAGGTAGCGGCGATGTTGGAGGGCAGATTAGGGGTTAATAAATATTATGTAGGGGTCGGCGGTGTTAGGGGAAGCAGATTAGGGGTACATAGGGATAATGTAGGTTGCGGCGGTGTGCGGTCGGCAGATTAGGGGTTAAAAAAATTTAATAGAGTGGCGGCGATGTAGGGGGGCCTCAGTTTAGGGGTATATAGGTAGTTTAAGGGTGTTAGCGTACTTTAGAGCACAGTAGTTAAGAGCTTTATGAACCGGCATTAGCCCAGAAAGCTCTTAACTCCTTGCTTTTCTCTGCGGCTGGTGTCTTGTCGTTAGATTTCTAACGCTCACTTCAGCCAAGACTCTAAATACCGGCGTTAGAAAGATCCCATTGAAAAGATAGGATACACAAATGGCGTAGGGGGATCTGCGGTATGGAAAAGTCGCGTCTGGAAAGTGAGCGTTAGACCCTTTTCTGACTGACTCCAAATACCAGCGGCCGGCCAAACCCCCTAACGCTGGTTTTGATGGCTAACGCAGAACTCCAAATCTAGGCATTATTGTTTAACAAAAAATTGATTTTCATTTCATTTAAACAGAACAAAAACCGAATACAGCAGGCAATGAATATACGGGGAAACAAATTCCCTCAAATATCTGAAATCAAAATGTCATCTAAAACAAAATGTTCTGGCCTATACATCACTAATAAATAGTCTAAAGATTACAAGCCAGAGACAGGTAAGTATAAAGAGTTCTGGGGTGTGAGTGTTTAAATCGAAAATCCACTCTGCTTCCCTTTGTAGCAACAACTTTTTCCTATCTCCTACTCTTTAGAATATAATCATTTATTATTCAATACGAAAACGAGACACTGAATTACTCCATTCAAAAAAATGCTGGTTTTCATGTTAGAAAATTGAAATTTGACTTTCATTTTTCTCAACTTTGCTTGTTCCAGCACACCTTAATTACTTAAGAAATTTTAAACTTTTTTTTTTTAAACAACAATAATAATAATACCTTTAACATAATGTACCTCTATAATTTATACACATTGTTAAGGCAAATTTCATCTTTTTAATTATTATTATTATTATTATTATTATTATTATTATTATTAATAATAATAATAATAATAATAATACATTTATAAGTTTATTTATATATTATTTAAAGAAACACATCCACCACATAAAGACTTGGGGGCCAATTTATCAATGTCTGTAGGGTTACTTCTTTTGTTTCTTAACTCTGCTCTGGCTGATAAGGGTGCAGGACACGTTTTCTTCAGGGCCCTGGGGTGACCACTGAAATCACACACACATGCAACTGAGTGTTTTCACAAGATTCCCATTTATTGAAGAACACACAAAGACTTTATAGGGATGTATACGTCATACATGAGGTCACAGGAAATATATAAAAAACGTAGTTAACTTCACATCTGCATAAGGGGCCCACAGGAAATAAGAATATTGTTATAGCACATAACAGAATATGCCCATATAACCATTTGTAGAGAGGATCTTATATTAGAACCATATGTTACAACTTATACAAAAAGGAAAATATCATCATGGAATGTTTCTTGCTGGACTTCATGCAAGTTTCAAGGCTACCCTCAATATGCTTAATACGTGAGTTTCAAATTACCCATATAACATAATATATAATATATATATATATATATATATATATACATATATATATATACCCATCATTCCCCTCTTTGATCACATCGTGATCACATAACCTGTAATGTTCCTACAATATAAACTATCTGGGTCTACCTCTAATTAAATTTTGCAGTTGAACTTTTTCTGCATCTTGTATCATACCTGATATTTTCTTTCGTAAAGTACAAGACATGTAAGTTAAACAATGTTAATAATAGTAAACAAATAGGTGTAAAGTGTCCAGCATCTTCAGGTGAGTAATAACATGCTGTTATTAATACTATTGGGATATATACAAAGATCAATATCCCCATTAGGAAAAGGAAGATCTTGCAGGAATGTCTTGGATCCATGATTGAGATCGTCATCCTGGTCTTTGTGAGGAGTGATCGATACCTTATCACCCACTTTTCCTTTGTGAGGGGTGACCTATAGCTTGTCACCCGCTTCTCCTCTTTTTGGACAGAGTTTCACTTGTGAAGCGTGTATCCAGATGTCCTTGTCGTCAGTCAGTACCGCAGTCCTGGTTACAGCGATCACAGTGACTGGCTTGCAGAACGGGAAACCTCCTTTCTTTGCTTTATTCAGCTGGCGAATGTAGACCAGATCTCCAGGCTTGAAAGGATGGGTTGGTTCCTGTGAGGGAAGAGGTAAACGGGAAGACACATCACCATAGATGCCATTCAATTTATCAATCAATTGTTTTACATATTGTTCCTTAATACAATCTAAATCACCATTTTTAATAAGTGGGCCTTTTACCCATGGAGTCGGGAATGGTCTACCCATTAGGACAGTTAACAATTAAATTATAAGCGCTAGAGGTGAAAAAACCAGCTTAACTATTGAATTCCCCTCCAGGAAAGCAAGAAATTGAGAGCAAAAGGTCAGATGGTAGTTAAGCGCTAAGAGCAAGGTTTGTGGGAGGATGTTATATATCTATAAATAAAGCTATATAGCGGTATATATTGTGGATATAAAATCTAATATTGGATAGATGATAAGTGCTGTGTAGATACCAGTACTCGAAATATATATATAAATATAGTGAATAAAAGATAAAGGAAGTGAAGAAAGTACAAATATAGATACAATTTATTAAAATAGGTTTAAAACAATCTATCAAATCTTTGACAATTAAAACATCTGTATCTAAAAGTGCAGGGACGTCTCCCTTATTCGTTACTGTTTAGTAACAGTTGATAAAAGAGATCAAATGGCAGTGTAAAGTACTTGCGTTTTAAATTGCTGTTAGCAACTGTGAGGTGAAAATGTATTTCCTTAGGTGTTCAGTAGAGATGCGAAGTAACAGTCGGGTAGAGACCGCGTTGTATGCGGTTTGGAGTTACCAGATGGTGTTGATTGCGCCTTTTATGTGACCGGTGTGACGTCACTAAAGCCGGTTGCGTGCAGCGTTTCTGTGGTAGCCCCTATTCCGCAAAGATTGTGGAAGTCTTGGGGGAATAAACTGTGGAACTTGGCGGTCAAAATAAATGACTTGATGGTTAAAAGCAATATAGGGAGGAATGATCCTCAAATTGTGCAGGCTGTGCGGTCGCGATGTAGCGACTAAAAGTGTGGTTTGTTCCCTTTGGTTGCTAGTAGCAACTGGTGGATCCTTTTAATGTTGAAACTTGGCGGTCGTTAAAAAATGACTATTAAGGCAGGTGTGTCTTTGCGGTCGTTATCAAAAAACGACTAAACGACTAGAAAGTCTTAGAATAGCTTGGCGGTCACTTTATAGCGACTGGGAGATCTTTGTGGTCGTTAGTAACGACTCTGATGTTCCTATATAAATGTGACCAGGCACAAGAACATAGGGTAAACGTCCTCCAAATGTGCAGTATAGTGAAATAAACAAAGGCTAAAAACAAATAGCACAGTGTCTCAGTCAACGCGTTTCGCCCGTGGGCTTTATCAAGACATCATGTCTTGATAAAGCCCATGGGCGAAACGCGTTGACTGAGACACTGTGCTATTTGTTTTTAGCCTTTGTTTATTTCACTATACTGCACATTTGGAGGATGTTTACCCTATGTTCTTGTGCCTGGTCACATTTATATAGGAACATCAGAGTCGTTACTAACGACCACAAAGATCTCCCAGTCGCTATAAAGTGACCGCCAAGCTATTCTAAGACTTTCTAGTCGTTTAGTCGTTTTTTGATAACGACCGCAAAGACACACCTGCCTTAATAGTCGTTTTTTAACGACCGCCAAGTTTCAACATTAAAAGGATCCACCAGTTGCTACTAGCAACCAACGGGAACAAACTACACTTTTAGTCGCTACATCGCGACCGCACAGCCTGCACAATTTGAGGATCATTCCTCCCTATATTGCTTTTAACCATCAAGTCATTTATTTTGACCGCCAAGTTCCACAGTTTATTCCCCCAAGACTTCCACAATCTTTGCGGAATAGGGGCTACCACAGAAACACTGCACGCAACCGGCTTTAGTGACGTCACACCGGTCACATAAAAGGTGCAATCAACACCATCTGGTAACGCCAAACCGCATACAACGCGGTCTCTACCCGACTGTTACTTCGCATCTCTACTGAACACCTAAAGAAATACATTTTCACCTCACAGTTGCTAACAGCAATTTAAAACGCAAGTACTTTACACTGCCATTTGATCTCTTTTATCAACTGTTACTAAACAGTAACGAATAAGGGAGACGTCCCTGCACTTTTAGATACAGATGTTTTAATTGTCAAAGATTTGATAGATTGTTTTAAACCTATTTTAATAAATTGTATCTATATTTGTACTTTCTTCGCTTCCTTTATCTTTTATTCACTATATTTATATATATATTTAGAGTACTGGTATCTACACAGCACTTATCATCTATCCAATATTAGATTTTATATCCACAATATATACCGCTATATAGCTTTATTTATAGATATATAACATCCTCCCACAAACCTTGCTCTTAGTGCTTAACTACCATCTGACCTTCTACCCATTAGGACCTCAAATGGAGACAACCTGGTTGTCCTATTTGGGGTCATTCTGATTTCTGCTAAAATCGCAGGTAAATAGTTTTGGCATTTAACCCATGTACCTGCTGTTGCCTTTAAAAGTTTTTCCTTGATATTGCGATTCATTCTTTCTACAAACCCTGAGCTTTGAGGATGGTAGGGAATGTGAAAGTTCCAATTAATCTGTAACCATTCTACTAACTCATGTGTGATTTTACTAATGAACGCTGGACGGTTATCAGAATTAATCTGAAGCGGACAACCAAATCTGGGAATTATTTCAGTGGCTAAAATTTTAGCGACTGTTTTTGCATCTTCCCCCTGGGTAACAAAAGCTTCTGGCCACTTAGAAAATTGGTCAACTATTACAAGCAGATATAATTGTTTAGTGCCAGTTTTTGGAATATGTGTAAAATCAATTTGTAGATGTGTGAATGGGGCTGTAGGTGGGGGTAAGTGGTCATGATGGGCTTTATTGGGGTTGGTTGCATTGGTCTGTAAGCAATATACACATCTATTAATATATGCCTTGCAATGATCACCTATACCTCTAATGTAGAAAGATTGCTTCAACAAGTTAGTTGTTGGTTTTATACCTAGGTGTCCAACACCATGGGCTTGTACTATAAAGAGTGGTGCACTGCTTTCCGGTATGCCCACCTTCCCCTCTTTAGAAAACAAACCATTCTCATCTAAAGTTAACCCATTAGTAGTCCAGAAAGATATGTCACTAGGAGTGGCATGTCCCTTGAGTTCAAGAAGCATATGGTCTGTAGGACATGAAGGTGGGGCTAAAACAGCATACATACGGATGGTGGATCCGGGTGTATGAGAAACATAAGCAGCCTCTTTAGCAATTTTATCTGCAAGCGCATTACCCAAGGAAATAGGGTCAGACTTGTATGTATGTGCACGGCAATGTATGATCGCTATGTCCTTTGGGAGTTGTATGGCCTCTAAAAGGTCATTAATCAGGTCTGTATGAGAGATGGTCTTGCCATCTGCTGAAACAAAACCACGTTGTTTCCATATCATACCAAAATCGTGCACAACCCCAAAAGCATAGCGAGAGTCAGTGTAAATGTTAACAGATTTATTTTCAAACAATTTACATGCTTTTGTGAGTGCTATTAATTCTGCAGCTTGTGCAGAAGGATAAGGAATGGGGCCTGCATCTAGAATAATGTCTGGTAGTTGCACAACGGCATAGCCTGTCTTATAAATACCGTCACTAGGTCGGGAACAAGAACCATCAACAAACACATTATCAGCATGGTCAAAAGGTTTATCCATCAAGTCAGGTCTTGGTGTGGTAATGTGGTGTATTACCTCTATACAATCATGGTCTGTTGGAAAGTCTGGTGATCCTGTAAGTAAGGCACTAAGTATTTGAGTTGGCCCTGAGGATATACTACTATATTTAATAGTCAGATTTGTATTATTCAGTAATATACATTCATAACCAGAAAGTCTTTGAGAAGTCATGTGTTGGGTAGTGACATTTTTTACAAGATGTAAAACTTGGTGACTAGTGTGTAGTACTGTTGGATGGCCTAATGTGATTGTTTCAACCATCTCTACAGCCATGGCGCAAGCCGCCAATGCTCGGAGACATGCCGGCATCCCTTGTACCAGTATTGGAACTACTTCGGAAAAGAAAGCTACAGGACGCATATTGCCTCCACCATGCTCTTGGGCACAGACAGCAGCCATGGTTTTACAATTGTCCCTGTTCCCCACAGTTAAAACAATGTGTTCTGTTTGAAGTATAATTCCCTCTAGCTCTCCCTCTACCTCTCACATACATTCTATTACTCCCTGTATTATCCCTTTCCCTGGCCTGGAATGGATCACAATGTTGTAAACTCTGCTTTTGATAAAAAGCAGCGTTTTTTCCCTCTAATTTCCTGATGTCAAAACAACCTGCCCCTTCTTTTTCATGAATTATTTTCAAGAATTCTGCTGGAGTCAACTCCGGCCAATCAGAGACAAGTTGTTTCACCAACAAAGAAAGCTGAGGTTGCATATTACTAATGCAAGTCTGGACCTTCAGAGAGCCCATTGCATCTCCTGATTCCATTCCAGCCTCTTCCTTCCAGCATTTATAAAAACGCTTAACAAATTCTACTACTGTTTCCTTTGTATTCTGTTTGCACGCTAGTGCAATTGACATACTTTGTTTATCCTTCCATATTCTATGCATTTCTATACTTAATTCTGTCCACATTTCATCAAGTCCCTCACGTGTGTTTAGGGCATAGTTAATTGTTGGATCTCGACTCAATTTACTAATACTCTTTACATTACCCCACTCCCAACCTTATTCAGGGTCATAGTCTAGAAGTGCATCAATGATAATTCTTATGTCTGTCTGTGTCATGTTTTGTCCTTGTAACATTCTTTTTAAATACATAATACAAGCTGATGGATGTTGACGGGGGTTTGGGGCTCCCTTGGTAATTTCCCTTAATTCACCCGGGGACAAAGGTTTAATAATTAATTGGTCTCCCACAGTAAGAAATGGCATACTAGCTTCTGGTACAGCTGCCTCCTCCACCTCTACTTCTTCATTCCCTCTTTTATATTGTGGGGTTATTGTAGGGGGGTAGGAAGGTGTTACTGGTTCAACCTTAATCGGGGGTTTGGGCATAATTGGGGGTTTAGTGACCTGTTATCGGGGAGTTACAGAAGGTCCTGGCAAGGTCCATTCCTGGGGTACCTGAGCAGAGGCAATAGCAATAGTCTCTAGATCTATGTCACTAGGGGATGGGAGGCTAGGATATAGTCTGTTATATGATGGCAAAGGTAGGTGAGGGGCATTATATGGGGCAGGGGTGTGTGAATATGCTCTCTATCTTTGCTTCTCACTTTTACCCTTCTTTTTATTCCCATCTATATCAATATATTGCCAGTATGGAGTAACAGTCAGCCAATTTTCCCCACCCTTTTTCATATAATCCATATTCCATCTTGGATCACCTTTATACCATGGAAATGCCTCTTCATCACCTAGACACAACCCTTTTACCATATTCATATGAAATTTATCATTATCCCCCTCTCTGGGGAATGGATCAGAGCTTCTCATAGCTTCTGTCCATTCTGCCATATTCTGAACCCAAGGAATAATATACATAAACCCATCGGGTGACACCCTTCCCACATAATCTTTACATGTTTCACCTTGCATAGGTGATGGAAATTTAGACTGGGATTTGCCCATTCTCAACTCCTAACTTATCATTTAAAACTTTTACAACAAAATATAATACAATACAAAAAAAAATAATAAAAAATAATAAAAATAAAAAAATACAATACCTTTACCTTTAAAAGCAATTAATTATTGGATCTTTTTGCAAAAACCACATTAACTAGAATGGTTGTACTCCGTTACCAGTTATTGTGCTTAATGCTTAAGTTTACAACAAGAGAGAGAGAAAAAAATATCACTATGCTGATCCTTTCAGTAGTTTTTGGCATTAATTATCTCTAGGTCAAAGGTCACCCTTCACCAGAAAAAAATGTAGCCTTTTACTAACATTCAGAAACAGCAATACATATTAGCAACAGTTTACATTCTTAATACTCTATACAATAAGCAGTATTTTGCCATACAGTATATTTAAAAAGCAAGCAGCATAAGAATTCATATAAACAATGCAGAATTTATCTTATAACTTTAAAGCAATGTTAGCCATACAGCATATTTCAAAAGCAAGCAGCAAGAAAATGTGTGGTTTAACCCTTCAGCCAGACTTTATATAATCTGATTTCTACCAAAGAAATCTATTATTCCCCTTTTTATTTTTAATCTACCAAAGACTTAATTATTATTAATTAAAATCTACCAAAGATTTAATTAGAATCTACCAAAGATTCATATATATATTTAACCTGATTTCTACCAAAAAAATCTACTATTCCTCTTTTTAGACAATAGTTAGAATCTACCAAAGATTCAGATATATATTTCCCAACTATTCCTATGTAAAATTAAACTTAAGGGGTCTCGTGGTAAGAGAAAAAAGGTCAGAATAAAAAGGACTCTTTGTTCAACTCACCTTCAGAGAGTTCCCTGTTTCATCCGACTTCTGACACCAGTTTGTAGGGTTACTTCTTTTGTTTCTTAGCTCTGCTCTGGCTGATAAGGGTGCAGCACACATTTTCTTCAGGGCCCTGGGGTGACCACTGAAATCACACACACATGCAACTGAGCGTTTTCACAAGATTCCCATTTATTGAAGAACACACAAAGACTTTATAGGGATGTATACGTCATACATGAGGTCACAGGAAATATATAAAAAAACGTAGTTAACTTCACATCTGCATAAGGGGCCCACAGGAAATAAGAATGTTGTTATAGCACATAACAGAATATGCCCATATAACCATTTGTAGAGAGGATCTTATATTAGAACCATATGTTACAACTTATACAAAAAGGAAAATATCATCATGGAATGTTTCTTGCTGGACTTCATGCAAGTTTCAAGGCTACCCTCAATATGCTTAATACGTGAGTTTCAAATTACCCATATAACATAATATATATAATATATATATATACCCATCAATGTCTGGCAAACTTGTGCAATGCCGCCCCCTGCAGGGGGTGTCAATCAACCCGATCGTACACGATGGGGCGGATTGCTGTCCGACGCCTCAGACGAGGCGTATGAGTAAAGGAGCAACGGTCTCAAGACCGCTGCTTCTTAACTCCTGTTTCCGGCAAGCCTGAAGATTGCGATAGTAAAGGGGTTTTTTTGCCAGCACAGCGACCCTAAATGTGATTTTTCAGTAATATTGTAATTCTAAAGCTACCCACACTTTCTTCTGGTGGTTAACAAACCAGTCTACTATTCTCTGTAAACACACAGCCTTTATATATTTTACTAAATTAGGGACTCCCAGGCCCCCTCTGTTTTACAGGGGTACACATGAGTTATTTGTAAATTCTTGCTTTATGTATGTCCCAGATGAATTAAAAAACCTGTTCTGAAAGTTTATTAAGAAATTCTGGTGTAGGGGGATTGGAAGTGTTCAAAAGAGATATAATAGTTGTGGGATAATATTCATCTTAATAAAATTTATTTTTCCCTAACCATGCTATGTATTTTGACCTCCATGTTGACATGATTGATATCGGGGTCTTTTGTAGTACCAGGTAGTTGGCGTTGAGAATTGAATTTATCGTGGGAGCATTAGGCACCATTCAGGCTGTTAAAAATCGGCCCCTTGGACTCCAAAATAAGTAAATGCAAAACACGGCATAGAGGCATCTTTAAAATAAAAATAATAAGTTACCTTAACATATGTATATACATACTGAACTTTTAATTAATCCAACATTTTTTCCCATAATAAGGCTTTTGTCAAGGTCACAAACAATTCTCACAATCCCTTTCTTTTTTGTACCCCAATAACTCATATTGAGGTCACTTTTTTTTTACCATTCCTGTATGCATATGCCATCTAGTGGTAACCAATATGAACTGTAATTTATTTTTGTTACTTTTTATTACTACAAGAGAGAGAATATACCAAAATGTTACAATTTGATAAAAAATAATAAAATAATAACAATAGTAATATTATTAAATAGCAAGCCAGAGATAAGTAAGTATTAAGAGTTCTGGGGTGTACAGTGTCTAATTTGAAAATCCACTGTACTTACCTTTGAAGCAACAACTTTTTTCTTACTCCTCCTCTTTAGAGGCAGAATATGATCTAGTAGACAACACTGAAATGCAAACTAGACACTGAATTACACTTTTCAAAAAAATGCTGATTTTAATGTTAAAAAGTGAGAAATTTGACTTTCATTTTTCTCAACTGTGTCTGTTTATACAAACATATCTTAATTGCTTTTGCCCCTCCTAAAGGAAAAATGAAGACCTGTGTTACAAGTAGGGCCAACCTGTCATATGTTTAGATAATTTTCCAGTTATCTTAAACCACCTTATGCAAATCAGTTGTATAAGTTGTGCACTCCAATCTGTAGGTTTCCTATATACCCTCTCCTCCAGGTCACGGCTTTCTTTTAATATTGATTTCTTCAGTCCAGCAATCCATGTAATAAGGGACAAGTACTTGTGGAGTTGTTTGTAGTAGTGAGTATACTAATGAGAGGGTTTATCTAGAAGGAGAAGTAGATTTGCAGAGAAATTCAAAGGGAGTCATTGGGTGTAGAAGGTTTCTTTCTGTCTGGGTGTTTCTGAATAAATGAGTGGCATTGGTGCAACAGTTGCCAGTTGTTAAACATAACAAGACCATAGTAAATCATATCTGTTTAGGAATTGAGTTTATCTTCATTTCCCAGTTGGTAAATCATTATTGCACGATGCTGTGTCATTGTCTGGGAGCCCCCAAACTGCAAACTGGGTGGGTAATCTACATTGCTTGTCAGAGGTTTCAGAGGTGAGGACCGGGAAGAGAAAATGGGGGGAATTCCACCAAAACTCTGTCCCATACCTTAAATGTCTCCCTTATTATATTTTATTTGATAGATTGCGATAGTAAAGGGTTTTTTTTTGCCAGCACAGCGACCCTAAATGTGATTTTTCAGTAATATTGTAATTCTAAAGCTACCCACACTTTCTTCTGGTGGTTAACAAACCAGTCTATTATTCTCTGTAAACACACAGCCTTTATATATTTTACTAAATTAGGGACTCCCAGGCCCCCTCTGTTTTACAGGGGTACACATGAGTTATTTGTAAATTCTTGCTTTATGTATGTCCCAGATGAATTAAAAAACCTGTTCTGAAAGTTTATTAAGAAATTCTGGTGTAGGGGGATTGGAAGTGTTCAAAAGAGATATAATAGTTGTGGGATAATATTCATCTTAATAAAATTTATTTTTCCCTAACCATGCTATGTATTTTGACCTCCATGTTGACATGATCAATATCGGGGTCTTTTGTAGTACCAGGTAGTTGGCGTTGAAAATTAAATTTATCGTGGGAGCTAAATATATCCCTAAGTATTTCAGTTTAGTATTTTGTAAGCAAAATGGGCAGATAGCAGCGACTTGGTTAAGGAGGTAATCATTACAGTGTAAGGCTAACATTTCTGACTTACATTTGTTAATGAGAAAATTAGAGACTAATTGGAATATAAAAAGTTTTGATAACAGTGGAGGGATGGATGATAATGGGTCACTCAGGTAAAAGAGGATGTCGTCAGTATAGAGGAGGATCTTATGTTTTTTGTCTTGAATTTGGATTCCTGGTTTGGGATCTCACTATGGCAACAACACATGCGAAAAGGAGAGGCAATAAGGGGCATACTTGTCTAGTACCATTTGAAATTTAAAATTCTTCTGGGCCTCGATCCGATATACAGCGTCGCCCGCAGAAGCCGGCAACGCCAAATTTTGTGCGGGTTTGGTATCACATATACAGCGTAACTTAGAAGTTACGCGCGTATATTTCTGCCTTCGCACATCGTTTTTTGGTCCATAGACTGACATACAAAACACGCGCAGTTTGGTATCCAATATACGGCGTAAGGGCTTACGCATGCAGATTTCAGAAAATCTACTCCATTCTCATCTCGCCACGAATTGAAGGCGCAGCAACCCTTGCACTGACTTAGAAACCAACGTAACTCTCTGAAGGCCTAACAAGTGCATGCTTAACAACATACATATCAGCAGCTTGATCACAAATAGTTAAACTCTTCAAAGCATTTATTATTTCTGCCCCTGCAAGTTTTTCAAACCAATCACAAAGGTGTGCATCATGGGGCACAAAGGGTGCATCATGGGGCACAAGGGGTCATCATGGGGCACAAGGGTGCATCATGGGGCACAAAGGGTGCATCATGGGGCACAAAGGGTGCATCATGGGGCACAAGGGGTCATCATGGGGCACAAGGGGTTTATCATGGGGCACAAGGGGTCATCATGGGGCACAAGGGTGCTGGAAGCCCTAAAATCCCCTGTTGTTCCATCTACACATGCTGATTCTATAGTTGCTGCTTAGGTCCATGGTGATGGTGCTGCCCCTGCTGCAGCTGGTCATCAAATTACATACTGTGGATTTCCACTGCATGTAAGTGAAACTACTACATCCCAACCCCATTCCCTTAACCACCCTAATTACTGAAAATATATCATTAGTTCAATTCATGTATTGGTCACTATGATTTATTGACTATCGTTTAGAGGAATGAAAATGGATGTTTATACCTTATGTTCACACCTTCTGTAATACATTATTATTTAGTTATATATACCCATGTGCAGGGATAGGCAAGGTGTCCTTCACTAAAAGTCTTTACCTTAGAAAATGTCCGCCACAGCCTTGGCTCATGCCTATCCCTGCACATGGGTCAATTTCTATTGGATGTGAGAAACCTTGATTTACATATTAAAAGTGAATATCACTAGTGATGTCGCAAACCTAAAATTTTGCGTTCGCGAACGGCGAACCGGGCGAACCGCCATAGATTTCAATAGACAGGCGAATTTTAAAACCCACAGGGACTCTTTCTGGCCACAAAAGTGATGGAAAAGTTGTTTCAAGGGGACTAACACCTGGACTGTGGTATGCCGGAGGGGGACCATGGCAAACTCCCATGGAAAATTACATAGTTGATGCAGAGTCTGGTTTTAATCCATAAAGGGCATAAATCACCTAACATTCCTAAATTGTTTGGAATAACGTGCTTTAAAACATCAGGTATGATGTTGTATCATTCAGGTAGTGTAAGGGTTTTTTTTTTTAAATGTACACTACTGTTTTAGTAGATATGACTTGCACTGGTGTGACACTGTGCCCTGGCAGGACCTGGAGCGCACACGTGTGAGGGAAACTGACTGCTATTATTTCACAATAAAAAAGGTGTTTTTTTTTGTTAAATGTATGTACACTACTGTTTTAGCAGATTTGACTTGCACTGGTGTGACACTGTGCCCTGGCAGGACCTGGAACGCACACGTGTGAGGGAAACTGACTGCTATTATTTCACAGTAAAAAAAGGTGTTTTTTTTTTTAAAATGTATGTACACTACTGTTTTAGTAGATATGACTTGCACTGGTGTGATACTGTGCCCTGGCAGGACCTGGAGCGCACACGTGTGAGGGAAACTGACTGCTATTATTTCACAATAAAAAAGGTTTTTTTTTTTTAAAATGTATGTACACTACTGTTTTAGCAGATATGACTTGCACTGGTGTCACACTGTACCCTGGCAGGACCTGAAATGTACACGTGTGAAGGAAACTGACTGCTATTATTTCAAATTAAAAAAAGGTTTTTTTTTTTTTTTTTAAATGTACACTACTGTTACACCAGATATGAGTGGTGGCACTGGTCAAGTGGGCACAGCATACGCTGTGAGCCTGAGCTGGCAGGCAGGCTGCAATTAGATTACACAGGAAAAAAAAAAAAAGAAGACATGTTCTAGCCCTAAAAAGGGCTTTTTGGGGTGCTGTCCTTACAGCAGAGATCAGATGAGTCCTTCAGGACTGTAGTGGACACTGAATACACTAGCCTAGCTATCGATTTCCCTATTAAATCAGCAGCAGCTACACTGTCCCTCCTCTCACTAAGAATGCAGGCTCCGAATGAATCTAAAATGGATGCTGTCCAGGAGGTGGGAGGGTCTGGGAGGGAGTGTCTGCTGCTGATTGGCTGGAATGTGTCTTGTGACTGTGAGCTACAGGGTCAAATTTTACTCAATAATGACGAATAGGGGGTGAATCGAACATTGCATATGTTCGCCGTCCGCTGCGAACGCGAACATGCTATGTACGCTGCAAACTATTCGCAGCAGAACTGTTCGCGACATCACTAAATATCACTATTTGTAACCCTCATACACAACTATGTGATGTGGTTTAGAGAACATGAATATGTCATAAACATGTTGATATTACCTTTTTTTGGGCCATTTCCACACAGGCCTTATTATATTTTTCAAAAATATTAGTGTACTAAAACACCCCTCACATGGATGTGGATGACAATTATATGGTAAATAAAAGAGGACAAGATTTAGGCTGAAATATATCAATATTTTTTTTTTAGGCTTCTTAGATGAGGGGGGTGAGGGGCCTGGAGTGGGTCTCCTGCCTCTCCTGGGCTGTGTGGATTCAAAGGATCCTGCAGGAGTGCTGGCCACAGATGAGAGGCTGGAGGCAGTGTCCTGCTGGTGTGTGAAATGCTCCACCAACACACCCAACAGTTGGTTTTGTTCCCGCCATCTGTTGTTAGACTGCATCTGCATGTCCAAAATAACTCTCATCATCTGAGATTGGTTCTGGACTATACCACTTAAAGATGCTGCCATGTCCCGTTGCAGCTCAATGGAATGCTGGAGTAAAGTCTGTTGGCTCCTGTAAAACCTGCGTTGGTCTCTATGCATTCTCTTGCAGGTTCATGTGAGCCTCCTCTGGAGGGCAATGTATTTGTCGCCCAGGAATTCAGAGGATCTAAAGGCTGTTCACCAGCAGGGATTATAGGTGCAGTTTCACCTCTAGCTGCTGTTGCATCTAGAACAATGACAGCTGTTGCTTCAGGGTGAACAACCACAGCTGGTGCCTCAGGGTGAACAACGACAGCTGGTGCCTCAGGGTGAACAACCACAGCTGGTGCCTCAGGGTGAAAAACCACAGCTGGTGCCTCAGGGTGAACAACCACAGCTGGTGCCTCAGGGTGAACAACGACAGCTGGTGCCTCAGGGTGAACAATGACAGCTGGTGCCTCAGGGTGAACAATGACAGGTGGTGCCTCAGGGTGAACAATGACAGCTGGTGCCTCAGGGTGAACAACCACAGCTGGTGCCTCAGGAGGAACTACAAAAGCTGGTACCTCAGGAGGAACTACCACAGCTATATGCTCCTCTTCATATGCTGGAGCTCTTCCGCGGGAAGCGGATGGTAGAGCTCTCTGGGTGGACTGGTAGTCCCATTGACGACTGCCGTGCGACCACTCAGCCTGACCAGTTTGTATGTCCTGGTGGTAAAAGTCCTGACTGGCCTGATATTGGGAGGGAGGGGGGGTAAAGACATCTACCCTTTGGGGATGCCTTGGATGCCCCTCATAACCAAAAAATAATAGTCCTCCAGCCAGGGCTCCTCTTCAAAACTTGGTGGCATTACGTATGGGTCCTCAACAGAGGCAATCCAACCCACCTCATGTCTGGGAGCGTACTGTTGAGGGATTCTCTGGCCTGGTGGTTGTGGTGGAGCCATTCTCTGGCCTGGTGGTTGTGCTGGAGCCATTCTCTGGCCTGGTGGTTGGGGTGGATGCATGCCCGTTTGCACCCTGGTGACAGGAGGTTCTGTGGAGGAGTCAAATGATGAGAGGTATTAGTACAATCATATATATATCCATGTGGGCATACAATCTACATTGATACATGCTAGGGCCTATACTCATTCTCATGTCAAACTCTATAACATGCATGTGCACATTGTGATTTGTTATATGAGGGATTTTAATATGCAAAGTATACATGTATGTGTTTCATACAATAGTTCTGTGTACATGTCAGTAATGGAGAAAATGTGTTCTTTAAGTGACACTATGGTCACACAATTTCCTATAGCCTGATGTAGGCACATAACGTGCTTTCTTGAGCTAAAAGTATTGTGATGGCTATAGTGTCCATTTACTGAAAACTCTACATGTGGCTTGTGGCCTGTGTTACTCCGAGACATGTTAGTATTTAACTATTCCACCTCATATCATGAATTTCAATGAGTTAAGTACCATTAAATGGACATTAAACCCATTTTAATTCTTTCATGATTCAGCTAGAGCATGCAATTTTAAACAACTTTGTAATTTACTTCAATTACCTAATTTGCTTCATTCTCTTGATATTCTTAGCTGAAATGCATATCTAGATGGGCTCAGAAGCTGCTGATTGGTGGCTGCACATCAATGTCTCATGTGATTGGCTCACCGTGCATTGCTATTTCATAAACAAAGATTAACAAAATAATGAAGCAAAATAGATAATAGAAGTAAATTGGGATGTTGTTTAAAACTGTATTCTCTATCTGAATAATGACATAAAAAGCTTTGGTTTAATGTCCCTTTAATGTGAAATCTAATTGTAGATGTTTTTGTTAGTAGGCCAAATACCATGCTCCTCGTTGTGTACATGAATGTGTGACATTAAAGGATGTTATATCTCAAATACATATAATACTGGTGTGTAGGATGTTACTCATCAGCATGCTGTGCTGATGTTGCAATCCCTGAGTCACACGCCCCTGGAAGTCCACGGATTGCTGTGACGCTCAGGGACCTCTGAATGATCTCCTGCCACTGATTATATTCCGCCTCCTGGGGAGGACCACCACCTGTTCCCCTTTGGTGCATGGCTTCTTGTCCCATTTTCTCCTTGACCCACCTCTTGCAGTCATTCCACCTTTTCTTGAGCCCATCCACATTCCTCCTCTGCTGGGCCACGCTGTTGACTGCCTCCTCGACCCTCAGCCATACATCTTTATGCCTTTGGGCAACTCCTTTGCCCTTCTCTTGGCCAAAGAGGGCAGTGTGGTTCTCCATGATGGCCTGGACTAGCGCAAGGTTTTCGACAAAAGAGAAGTTAGGGCACCTCATGCGCTCCTCATCTTGGGCCACCTGGCTCCCTCCCTGGGATGTCCCTGGTGTGGGTTCCTCCCTATCCTCTCCCTCCTCCCCCTTCCATCCCCATGTGCACCCTCTATCCCTCTTCTGAGTGTGCCTGGCCTTGGGGCAGCCTCACTCCCATCCTCCCTTCTAGCTCTCCCTCTCCCCACTCCGCTCACTCCCTGACAGGGACCCTGCTGCTCCTCCTGTCCATAATCCTCTCCCTGCAACTCCCCTTCCCTCCTCCCCCCCGCCCTAGCTCTCCCTGCCATCCTCAAACTACACACACTCACACACTCACACTCACTCCCACTTCAATCACACACAATCACAACCAAACACTCAGCCTATCACACTGTAAAAGATAAATAAAATGTGTGAGGTGTTAGAAAAAAAAAGTGTTGTGTATTTTGTATATGTGTGTATGCAAAATGTGTGCAATATGTAAAAAAAAGTGTTAGCAAATGTACAGGCTTACCAATCCAACAATCCGACCTAACTAACTGAATGAAATGCTCCTCTCTCACTACTCTTACCACTAATCTCTACTCACTGCAGTGTGCTGTAGCTCAAAGAACCAACCAAACACACTAAAGAAAATGGCCGCTGCGCATGGGTTTATGTATGAATTTTGAATGGCGTAATTACGTGTCGCATCTTTTAGAACTGGCCGTTGTTTTTTACGATTCGTAGGGTAATTTGCATAAAACTACACTTTATTGAGACTTTACGTTAACAAAATACTGGCGTAAGTACTTGCGACGACTAAAATGGGTATTTGCGCACATTTTAGTTGATCGCTGGTTTTTGCTACTTACGCCAGTTAAGCATCTGACGGTGCAGTATATTGGATAGGTCGAGTTGTGAGGTGAAATTACGGGCGGCGCGTGTTCTCTCGCTTGTATCGAAAACTACGACCTATATCGGATCGTGCCCCTGATAATACCCCATTTACCCTAACTTTAGCCGATGGTGAAGAATATAATGCCATTATCTTGGAAATAAATGAATCCTCCAATTGGAATTTGTTTAGGGTCTCATGAGGAATTGCCAATAGACGCGGTCAAACGCCTTCTCCACGTCTGTTGATACTATTATTGTTGGGGCGTGTAGTAATTGAACATGATTTATGAGATGGATTGCTCTGACTGTGTTGTCTTTTGCTTCTCTAGAATAAAGGAAGCCTACCTAATTGTTATTAATAAGAAAAGGGAGTAAATTTATAAGCTAAGATTTTCGCAAATATTTTAAGGTGTGAGTTAAAGGGACAGTTCACCCAAAATGTTTCTCCCCTTTAAATTATTCCCAATGAGCCTTTGTACCTGCTAGAGTGTGTTAAATTGGTTACAAGTAGCTCTTTTACTCTTATTTCAGCATTTGAAATAGCTGATTTAGTCTGTGGTATAGCCATCTATACTAAAAGTTTTATTACTGGAGTATAGGCTATTGAATAGCCTAAGTAAACACAGCCAGTAGAAGAAGTTACACTCAGTGGGATGCAGGATAGTTAAGTAATAAAATGATAATTGTCTATTGTTCTCTCTATGTATTGAGCTTTGGTGTTCCAGCCAAATAAAAGATAAGGAAGCAAGTCTGTGTCCACAAAGTTATAACATAATAAGATATTATATCACCTTTAAGTTCAGCCCATTGTAATAGGCTTTGGTTTCAAAGCACAAAATCAGCTACTTCATATACACAAATAAGCATAAAAATGCAATTTATCAAATGTTTTATACTCTGCAGTTGGTATAACAAGTCATTTAAAATACATTAATGGAAAAACAATTTTACAGTGTACTGTCCCTTTAAGCAATGACATTGGTCTAAAGTTTTCTGCTGTATCGGGTGTTTTGCTGGGTTTTTGTAGGACCACCATATGGGCTTCCAGAGCAGATTTTGTGAAAGGGAATTCATCATTGATGAAATTAAATACGGATTATATATGAGGTATTCAAAGGTCCTTCAATTATTTTTTTTCCAGGATATCCTCACTTATCATCTATAAAATGTATAATTTTTGACAAACTTTAAATTTGTGTTAGAAAATTTATATATGTGCTTAAAATAATGCAAATAAATGTCAGCATAACTAAAGCCCACACGTGAGCCCATAGTAATGCCCATATATTGTAAATAAATTACCTTAACATAGAACAATCCTGGCACTCTGGAGGTAATCCGGTATTTAAAACAAAATAATTTTATTGAATTAATGTTAAAAGAACAAACATGTCATATCTGCAGGGTTACAAGGAATGACTACCTTGATGCATTTCACGCTGAAATAGCGCTTAATCTTCGGTGAAAGAAAATTACCTTCTCAATTTTAAAATAATTCTTATGCAATACCACACGCAATAATAGCACAAGACATTCTATATGGGAACCATTATATTCTATCCCCTCTTCATGTACTATACATGTGTATAGTTTGGAAACATCAAGGATTACAAACATATATTCAACTTAATAGAGCCCCAAGTTCTTCAGTGATTAATAATGTACTGTATGTATGTCATGTATGTATTGATACTCAGATCTACATATCCACCCCTGCACTCTCTCCTTCTGTCCTTTCCCACATCAGCGACTGCTTATCTGGCATTTCTTCCTGAATGGCCTCACCACCTAAAAAGCAACATGCCCAAGACTGAGCTTCTTCTAATCCCCCCATCTATTTCTACTCCAGTTTCTAACTTTACTATCACTGTAGGTGACACCACTATCTCCCCATCACCCCAAGTCCGCTGCCTAGGAGTTACACTTGACTAATCCATTCCCTAGTAATTTCCCGGCTTAATTACTGTAATAACCTACTAAGTGACCTCCCTCTCTCCCGCCTCTCCCCCCTTTAATCCATCCTAAATGCCTCTGTTAGGCTAATCCAGCTCTCCCGATACTCTGTATCCACTGCATCCCTTTGTGAGTACCTTCACTGGCTCCCCATTCACAGCAGAATTAAATTAAAAATTCTCACTCTGACCTACAAAGCCCTTACCAATGCAGCCCCACCCTACCTGTCCTCACTCATCAACAAATATACTCCAGCCCATTCCCTAACAATCTACTCCTTGCCTCTTCTACCATCACCTCCTCCCATGCTAGACTATAGGACTTCTCTCGTGTGGCACCAACCCTCTGGAACGCACTCTCTCGAGCTGTCAGACTTAGCCCCAACCTCTCCTCCTTTAAACGCTCCCTAAAAACATTCTTGTTCAGTGAAGCCTATCACCAAATCAGTAACTAATGAATTCCACTTGCCTAATAGTTGCCCTCATCTAATTCCACACTAACATCATTCCCACCTTTGCAGTCCCCACGTTCTGTTTCTCACCCTTCTACACATTTAGATTGTAAATTCCCACGGGAACAGGGCTCCCAATTCCCCCTGTATTTGTTTGTTAAATTTTGTCTGGTGTCTCATATTGTACTGTCCTTTTATTTTTGTTACCCATGGACAGCGCTGCGGAATCTGTTGGCACTTTATAGATAAAGAATAATTATAATAATAATAATAATATGTATAAAGATATCTTTTTAAAAATCTTCTGTAATAATTTGTCTATGTACTTAGCAACCGGTTAGATTAAGATAATCCATAGCTAAAATTATTGGTGGAGTCTGCATGGATTTATGGATTTTAGATAGCACATAAAAAACAGGTGTTTAGGTTACTCACTATACGTCAAACTCTTCTCTTCCTCGGTGATGCAACTATTTGCTCTTTTTTTGTATTCAAATGTCATCTCTTTATTCATTTAAACTCTTTAAGGTGTCATGCTAGTAATTTTTTAATCCTTTTTATTCTATTTTTAGTGACAACACTAGGCATGGATTTAAACGCCACTCAAGGTAAGTGCAATACTAGGCACAGAGGCAAAATAAACTAAATCTGTTTACAGGGATAATCAATGGTATCTTTAACATAATGTAACTCTATTATTTATGCAAATTGTTTTTTTTTTTACTTTTTTCAATAACAATAATAATAATAATAATAATAATAATAATAATAATAATAATAATACGTTTATTTGTTTATTTTTTATCTAAAGGAACACTTTCACCACACACAGACTTAGAAGCCAATCTAGATAAGTTCTAAACAAGAAATAAAGACAAGATTTATTATACTGTTGACCTTGTACACGGGCTTCAGCATCATCTCCTTATTCACTTAAACTCTGTAAGGTCTCCTGCTCAGTGCTATTTTATACCTTATTATTTTATATTCTTATTTTTTTATTTTTTTTAGTGACAACACCAGACATGGATTTAAACACCAATCAAAGTAAGTGCAATACTAGGCACAGAGACAAAATAAACAGAATCTGATACCTTTATCATAATGTAACTCTGTAATTTATGCAAATTGTTTAAAATATTTTTGTATCTCTTTTAATAATAATAATAATAATAATAATAAAAATAATTATAAGAAGAAATTTACTTTATTTATTTATTATTTCAAGAAACTAATCCATCCTCAGATTTAGAAGCCAATATAGGTAAGTGCAAAACACGGCATAGAGATAAGATTTTTTTTAAAAAGGTACCTTAACATACATAATTGAATATTTAATTAATACAACATTTTGGCCTACATTAGGGCCTTTGTCAAGGCCACAAACAATTCTCACAATCCCTTTCTTTATTGCACCCCAGTAAACTATAATGAGGCCACATTTTCATCCTGTGATAAAATTCCAATATGCATATGCCATCTAGTGGTAACAAATCTGAACTGTAATCTTTATTCATTCATTTCTTTTAATATTTTTTGAATGGTTTAATACTTACCCTAATGCGCTGGAGAGGGCGCTAACCCATTCCTCTTCTTGTCAGAGCCCTGGCCGTGCTAATAGGATGCTTAGCGTGCCTGGCTCCCTGGAACCAAGAGCATTACTTTAGGTGTTTGCAAGGACAGGGCTGTAGCAAGAAAAGGAACAGATGAATACGCTCTCCAGAGCGTGTTATGGTAAGTATTTGAAGCAAGAGGTGAGCTTTTCACCTGTAGCTTCGAAACATTTACATTTGTTTGTCTGGCCTGCACATCACTAAAAAATAGTCTAAAGGTTACAAGCCAGAGACAGGTAAGTATTAAGAGTTCTGGGGTATGAGTGTCTAATTCGAAAATCCACTCTGCTTCCCTTTGTAGCAACAACTTTTTCCTATCTCCTACTCTTTAGAATATGATCATTTATTATTCAACACCGTAAACTAGACACTGAATTACACCATTCAAAAAAAATTTGGTTTTCATGTTAAAAAGTGAGAAATTTGACTTTCATTTTCTCTACTGTGTCTGCTTGTACCAACATATATTAATTGCTTTTGTCCCTCCTAAAGGAAAAATGGAAACCTATGTTACAAGTAGGGCCAATTTGTCATATGTCATATGTCATATGTTGTCATATGTTTAGAGAATTTTCCAGTTATCTTAAACTGCCTTATGCAAATCAGTTGTATAAGTTGTGTTCTCCTATCTGTAGGTTTCCTATATACCCTCTCCTCCAGGTCACTGATTTCTTTTAATATTGATTTCTTCAGTCTAGCGATCCATGTAATAAGGGAATTGCAGAGTATTCATACATTGGGTGTAGAAGTTGTTTTTCTGTCTGGGTGTTCTGAATATATGAGTGGTATTGGTGCAACAGTTGCCAGTTGTTAAACATAACAAGACCATGTCAATTAGATTTGTTGAGGAAAGAAGTTTATCTTCATTTCCCAGTTGCTAAATCATTATTGCATGATGCTGTGTCAGAGTCTGGGAGCCCCAAATTGCAAACTGCAAACTGGGTGCAAAATCTATATTGTTTTTCAGGGGTGTCAGAGGTGAAGACCTGGAAGAAAGATGGGGGAATTCAACTAAAGCTCTGTCCCATACCTTAAAAGTCTGCCTTATTATGCTATTTTGTTTAATAGATTACGATAGTACAGAGTTTTTTTGCCAGCACAGAGACCCTAAATGTGATTTTTCAGTAATATTGTGATTCTAGAGCTACCCACGCTTTCTGCCGGTGGTTAACAAACCAGTCTATTATTCTCTGTAAAAACACAGCCTTTATATATTTTACTAAATTAGGGACTCCTAGGTCCTCCTGTCTTACAGGGGTACACATGAGTTTTTTTTTTAATTTTTGCTTTACGTCTGTCCCAGATGAATTCAAACAACCTGTAAGTTTATTAAGAAATTTGAGGGTAGGGGGATTGGAAGTGTTTGAAGGAGATATAATAGTCGTGGGGAAATATTCATCTTAATAGAATTTATTTTCCCTAACCATGTTATGTCTTTTGACCTCCATGTTGACATATTCGCTATCAGGGTCTTTTGTAGTAGCAGGTAGTTGGCGTTGAATATTTATTTTGTTGTGGGAGCTTAATATATCCCTAAGTATTTCAGTCTATTATTTTGTAAGCAAAATAGGCAGATAGCAGCGACTTGGTAAAGAAGGTAATCACCGCAGTGTAAGGCTAACATTTCTGACTTAGATTTATTAATGAGAAAATTAGAGACTTCTGATAACAGTGATGGAAGGATGGAGGGATGGATGATAATGGGTCAGTCAAGCAAAAGAGGATGTTGTCAGCATAGTGGAGGATCTTATGTTTTTTGTCTTGAATTGGGATTCCCGATATAGTGGTTTGTGATCTCACTGTGGCTGCTAGGATCTCAACAACACATGCGAAAAGGAGAGGCAATAAGGGGTATCCTTTTCTAGTACTATTTGAAATTTGAAATGCTTCTAATAATACCCAAATTACCCTAACTTTAGCCGATGGTAAAGAGTATAATGCTATAATCTTGGAAATAAAAATAAATCCTACTATTGGAATTTGTTTAGGGTTTCACTTACGAATTGCCAACAAATGTGGTCAAACTCCTTCTCTGCTTCTGTTGATACTATTATTGTTGGGTTGTGTAGTGATTGAACATGATTCATGAGATGGATAGCTCTAAATAAGTTGTCTTTTGCTTCTCTAGAATGAATTAAGCCTACCTGATTGTTATTTATAAGAAAAGGGATTACTGTATTAAGTCTATTAGCTAATATTTTTGTGTATATTTTAAGGTCTGACTTGAAATATGTCTAAAGTTTTCTGCTGTATCGGGTGTTTTGACAGAATTTTGTAGGACCACGATGTGGTCTTCCAGAGTTGATTTTGTGAAAGGGAATTCATCATTGATGGAATTAAACACAGATAATAGATGATGTATTAAGAGGCCCTTCAATTAATTTTTTTACCAGTATATACTAACTTCCAAATCAGAGAAAGAATACATCATCTATAAAACGTATAATTTTTGACAACCTTTTTGAAACTTGTGTTAGAAATTAAATATACATGTGCTTAAAATAATGCAAATAGATGTCAGCATAACTAAAGCCCACATGTGAGCCCATTGTAATGCCTATATATAGTAATTTAATAACCTTACCATAGAAAGAACAATCCTGGCACTCTGGAGGTAATCCGGTATTTAAAACAAAATAATTTTATTGAAATAATGTCAGATCTGCAGGGTTACAAGGACTATCCTGATGCGTTTTGCACTGTAATAGCGCTTAATCATCAGTGAAATAACTAACCTAAATTTTAGAATAATTCTTATGCAATGCAACATGCAATAGCACAATACATTCTACATGAGGACCATTATATAATATCCCCTCTTCATGTGCTATACATGTGTATAGTTTGGAAACATCAAGGATTAGAAATAGATATTCAACTTAACAGAGCCCCAAGTTCCTCTGTGTCTCCATAAAGTGACTTGAGTCATGAATATATAAAGATATCTTTTTTTAAATCTTCTGTAATAAATTGTGTATTTACTAACCGAGTAGATTAAGATAATCCATAGCTGAAATTATTGGTTGAGCCTGCATGGATTAATGTATTTTAGGTAGCACATAAAAAACAGGTGTTTAGGTTACTCACTATACGTCAAACTCTTCTCTCCCTCAGTGATACAACCATTTTGTGAGAATAGCAGTAAGATGTTTTCTAGATCTCTTTTTGTCTTCAATTTTCATCTCCTTATTCACTTAAACTCTATAAGGTGTCTGGCTAGTTCTTTTTTATTCCTTTTTTATTTCTTCTTTTTTTTATATTTTTAGTGACAACACCAGACATGGATTTAAACACCAATCAAGGTAAGTGCAATACTAGGCACAGAGGTAAAATAACCAAAACCTGCTTACAGGGATAATCAATGGTGTCTTTTTCATAATGTAACTCTATAATTTATATAAATTGTTTAGGGTATGTTTAACTTTTTCAATAACAATAAAAGTACTAATAATAATAATAAAAATAATAATAATAATAATAATAATAATAATAATAATGACTAAAAATAACAAAACATTTATTATTTGTATTTTTTATTTAAAGGAACACATTCACCACACACAGACTTAGAAGCCAATCTAGGTAGGTCCCAAACAAGATATAGAGACAAGATTTACTGTACTGCTGCCCTTGTACACGGGTTCAGCATCATCTCCATATTCACTTAAACTCTGTAAGGTCTCCACGTGCTATTTTATGCCTTATGTATCTATTTATTTTTAGTGACAACAACTCCAGATACGGATTTAAACACCAATGAAAGTAAGTGCAATTCTAGGGCAGAAACAAGATAAAATCTGTTACAGGGATAATCAATGGTACCATTAATATAATGCAGCTCTATAGTTTGTTCAAATTGTTTACAAGATTTTTAAGTTTTCCATTTGCTTCGTAACTATAATTATGTTATAAATTAATGGCCCATTTTAATTAATAATATTACAAACTCATTCAGGTCTCTATAAACTCATGTGCTAGGTGCCATTGTCCTTTAAAAACTGACCTTTGCACATGGATTTTGAACCCTTAACAAAACAAGCATCTGGGTCTTATTTGTTTGTACCTGTAGAGGGCAGCACTGCACATCTGCCCTATGAATCTTCTGGCAGCTACAAGTCCTTCTATTAAAGAGACACTGTGGGTTAAAGTTTCCCCTTGGAGGCTAGATTACAAGTGGTGCACTCATTCTTTATCGATCATGAGTGCAAATAGCGCTCAAAGTAAAAAGTTAGTGCTGTCAGTTAGCGCTGGTATTATAAGTTTAAATTAAAAAGGTCTAAAGTTGTACTAATTCCTCTAGCGCTATTTGGTCTAGTATTTTGTAATCAAAATGGGCAGGTAGCAGCGACTTGGTTAAGGAGGTAATCATCGCAATGTAAAGCTAACATTTCTGACTTAGATTTGTTAATGAAAAAATTAGAGACTATCTGGAATCTAACAAGTTCTGATAACAATTGAGGAATGAATGATAATGGGTCAGTCAGACAAATGAGGGCATTATCAGCAAGGAGGATCTTATGGTTTGTGTCTTGAATTGGGATTCCCGATACAGTGGTTTGTGATCTTACTGTGGCTGCTAGGATCTCAAAAACACATGCGAGAGGCAATAAGGGGCATCCTTGTCTAGAACCATTTGAAATTTGAAATGCTTCTGATAATACCCCAAATACCCTAAATTTAGCCAATGGTGAAGAGTATAATGCTATTATCTTGGAAATAAATGAATCCCCCAATTGGAATTTGTTTAGGGTCTCACATACGAATTGCCAACAGACATGGTCAAACGCCTTCTCCGCTTCTGCTGATACTATTATTGTTGGGGTGTGTAATGATTGAACATGATTTATGATATGGATAGCTCTGTGTTGTCTTTTGCTTCTCTAGAATGAATGAAACCTTACCTGATCGTTATTAATAAGAAAAGGGAAAACTGTATTAAGTTTATTAGCTAAGATTTTCACGTAAGGTCTGAGTTAAGCAATGAAATTGGTCTAAAGTTTTCTGCTGTATCGGGTGTTTTGCCCAGTTTTGGTAAAACCATGATATGGGCTTCCAGAGTAGATTTTATGAAAGGGCATTCATCATTGAAAGAATTAAACATTGATAATAGGTGAGGCCTTTCAATTAATTGTTTTCCCCAGAATATCCTCACTTTAAAACGTATAATGCCATCTAGTGGTAACCATTATGAACTGCTTTCTTTTTTTGTTACTTTTTCTTACTACAAGAGAGAATATACGAAAATGTTGCAAATTGACAAAAATAAATAAATTAATAATAATATTATTAAATAGCATAAAGGCTGCAAGCCAGAGACAAGCGTTTCAGGGTGTACAGTGTCTAATTTGAAAAATCACTGTGCTTACCTTTGAATCAACAACTTTTCTCCTTCTCTTAAGAGGCAGAATATGATCTAGTAGACATCACAGTAAACTAGACACTAAATTACACCTATCAAATAAATGCTGGTTTTCATGTTAAAAAGTGAGACATTTGACTTTCATTTTTCTCAACTATATCTGTTTATACCAACATATCTTAATTGCTTTTGTCACTCCTAAAGGAAAAATGGGACCTGTGTTAAAAGTAGGGCTAACCTGTCATATGTTTAGAGAATTTTCCAGTTATCCTAAACTGCCTTATGCAAATCAGTTGTATACGTTGTGTGTTCCTAGCTATAGTTTTCCTATATACCCTCTCCTCCAGGTCACTGATTTCTTTTAATATTGATTTCTTCAGTCCAGGGATCCATGTATTAAGGGAAAAGTCCTTGTAGAGTTGTTTGTAGTAGTGAGTAAACTAATGAGAGGGTTTATCTAGAAGGAGAAGTAGATTTGCAGAGTAATTCAAAGGGAGTCATTGGGTGTAGAAGGTTTTCTTTTTCTGTCTGGGTGTTTCTGAATATATGAGTGGCATTGGTGCAACAGTTGCCAGTTGTTAAACATAACAAGACCATTGTCAATCAGATCTGTTAAGGAATGAAGTTTATCTTCATTTCCCAGCTGGTAAATGATTATTGCACAATGCTGTGTCAGTGTCTGTGAGCCCCCAAACTGCAAACCAGGTGTGAAATCTATATTGTTTGTCAGGGCCTGGAAGAGAAATGGGGGAATTCCACTAAAGTTCTGTCCCATACCTTAAAAGTCTCCCTTATTATGATATTTTGTTTGATAGATTGCGATAGTACAGAGTTTTTTTGCCAGCACAGAGATCCTAAATGTGATTTTTTTTTAGTAATATCATGATTCTAGAGCTACCCACACTTTATGCCGGTGGTTAACAAAACCAGTCTACTATTTTCTGTAAAAACGCAGCCTGTATATATTTTACTAAATTAGGGACTCTCAGTCCCCCTGTTTTATAGGGGTACACATGAGTTTTTTATGTATATTCTTGCATTACGCCTGTCCCAGATGAATTCAAACAACCTGTTCTGTAAGTTTATTAAGAAATTCAGGGGTTGGGGGATTGGAAGTGTTTGAAGGAGATATTATAGTGGTGGGAAAATATTCATTTTAATAGAATTTATTTTCCCTAACCATGTTGACATGTTCGCTATCCACGTCTTTTGTAGTACCAGGTAGTTGGTGTTAAATATTTATTTTATCGTGGGCACTAAATATATCCCTAAGTATTTCAGTCTAGTATTTTGTAAGCAAAATGGGCAGATAGTAGCAACTTGGTTAAGGAGGTAATCCTCGCAGTGTAAGGCTAACATTTCTGACTTCGATTTGTTAGTGAAAACATTTGAGACTAATTGGAATTTAACAAGTTCCAATAACAGTGGAGGAATGGATGATATGAAGTCAGTCAGGCAAAAGAGGACATCGTAAGCATAGAGGAGGATCTTATGGTTTGTGTCTTGAGGTTTGTGATCTTACTGTGGCTGCTAGGATCTCAACAACACATGCAAAAAAGAGAGGCAATAATGGACATCCTTGTCTAGTACCATTTAAAATTTAAAATGCTTCTGATAATACCCTATTTACTCTAAATTTAGCTGATGGTAAAGAGTATAATGCTATTATTTTGTAAATAAATGAATCCCCTTATTGGAATTTGTATAAGGAATTTGTTTAGGGTCTCACATACGAATTGCCAAGAGATGTGGTCAAACACCTTCTCTGCTTTTGTTGATACTATTATTGTTGGTGTGTGTAGTGATTGAACATGATTTATGAAATGGATAGCTTTGACTGTGTTGTCTTGCTTCTCTCGAGTGAATGAAGCCTACCTGATCATTATTGATAAGAAAAGGGATTACTGTATTTAGTTTATTAGCTAAGATGTTTGCGTATATTTTAAGGTCTAAGTTAAGCAATGAAATTGGTCTAAAGTTTTCTGCTGTATCTGTGTTTTGCTGGGTTTTGGTTAGACCATGATATGGGCTTCCAGAGTAGATTTTGTGAAAGGAAATTCATCATTGATGGAATTAATCTTGGATAATAGATGAGGTATTAAGAGGTACTTCAATTAATTTTTTCCAGGATATCCTCACTGTCAAACTAGAAAAAGAATACATCCTCTATATAACATATAATTTTTGACAACCCTTTTGAAAGTTGTGTTAGAAAATATATATATGTGCTTAAAATAATGCAAATAAATGTCAACATAACTAAAGCCCACATGTGAGCCCATAGTAATGCCCATATATTGTAAATAAATAGTGGAGGTAATCCGGTATTTAAAACAAAATAATTTTATTGAAATAATGTTAAAAGAACAAACATGTCAGATCTGCAGGGTTACAAGGAATGACTACCCTGATGCATTTTGCTCTGCAATAGTGCTTAATCATTGTTGAAATAAATTACCTTCTAAATTTTAGAAAAATTCTTATGCAATACAACATGCAATAATAGAACAATACATTCTACATGGGGACCATTATATAATATCCCTTCTTCATGTGCTATACATGTGTATAGTTTGGAAACATCAAGGATTAGAAATAGATATTCAACTTAACAGAGCCCCAAGTTCCTCAGTGTCTCCATAAAGTGACTTGAGTCATGTGTGTATAAAGATATCTTTTTAATAAATTGTCTATGTACTTAGCAACCGGGTAGATTAAGATAATCCATAGCTAAAATTATTGGTGGAGTCTGCATGGATTTATGGATTTTAGATAGCACATAAAAAACAGGTGTTTAAATTACTCACTATACATCAAACTCTTCTCTCCCTCTGTGATGCAACCATTTTGTGACACTAGCAGTAAGATGTTTTCTAGCTCTTTTCTGTATTCAAATGTGAGAGTTCTATTTAGCAGAGTGTTAGATTTCTCATCACTTCATTCTTATAATCTTTATAGTCCATCAAAACTATACTTCCGCCCTTGTCCATGGGATTAAACATCACCTCCTAATTCACTTAAACTCTGTAAGGCGTCCCGCTAGTGCTTTTTTAATCCTTTTTTTTTTTTTATTTTATATTTTTAGTGACAACACCAGACACGGATTTAAACACCAATCAAGGTAAGTGCAATACTAAGCACAGATGTAAAATAAACAAAATATGTTTACAGGGATATCTTTAACATAATGTAACTCTATAATTTATGCAAATTGTTTACGGTATTTTTAACTTTTTTCAATAATAATAATATTAACAATAACAATACAAATAATAAAACATTTATTTGTTTATTTTTTATTTAAAGGAACACATTCACCACACACAGACTTTGAAGTCAGTTTAGGTAAGTTCTAAACAAGATATAGAGACAAGATTTACTGTACTGCTGCCCTTGTACACGGGCTTCAACATCATCTCCTTATTCACTTAAACTCTGTAAGCTTTCCTGCTCAGTGCTATTTTATTTCATATTTATTTTATTTTTAGTGACAACAACTCCAGACACGGATTTAAACACCAATGAAAGTAAGTGCAATACTAGGCACAGAAACAAGATAATCCCAATCTGTTTACAGGGAAAATAAATGGTACCGTTAACATAATGCAGCTCTATAGTTTATTCAAATTGTTTAGGAGATTTTTAAGTTTTTCCATTTGTTTCACAACTATAATTATGTTATAAATTGAGACCCATAGTAATTAAGAATACAACAAACTCATTCAGGTCTCTACAAACTCATGCGCTAGGTGCCATTGTCCTATAAAAACTGTCCTTTGCACATGGATTTTGAACCCTAAACAAAACAAGCAGCTGGGTCTTATTTGTTTGTAACTGTAGAGGGCAGCACTGCACATCTGCTCTATGAATCTTCTGGCAGCTACAAGTTCTTCTATTTAAGAAACGCTGTAGGATAAAGTGTTTCCCCTTAATGGACTAGATTATAAATGGCGCACTCATTTTTTTATTGCTCATGAGTGCTAATAGCGCTCAAAGTAAAAAATGAGTGCTGTCAGTTAGCGCTGGTATTACAAGTTGAAAGTAAAAAGGTCTCAAGTCGTACTAATTCCTCTAGCGCTATTTGGTCTCTTGCTTGAGCACAACCTATAGTTTTCAACTTGTAATATCAGCTATATTTAATGTATTTGCTAAATGTAACACCAACACAGATTTATACCCCAATCAAAGTAAGTGCAATACTAGGCACACAGGCAAAATAAACAAAATCTGCTTACAGGGATAATCAATGCTACCTTTATCAGTGGTGTCACTACAGGGGGGCGAGGGGGGGGGCATTTGTCCCCCCAACTCATTCTTTGCCCCCCCCCGTCTGCCCCCCCACCAGGCGCTTGTTAACTGACTGATATAATTTTTTTTTAAATCTGTTTTACTCGGTTTGACTGGGTCTGGGACAGAGTATTGTAATAATATTGGCAGTGTGCCTCCCCATGCTCAGTGGAACCCCCATCCACCACATGTTCTGGCTCTACAAGCAGCTCCACTCCAATACCCCATGCCATGCTGCAATTTTCTCCTCTAGTTCCAGCCAGGTCATGTTCCTACACAGCAAGTAACATGACCAGGAGATTGGAGAGGAAGAGGGTGGAGCCAGCAGGTGCTGTGTGCAACTATGCAGGACAAGAGCTTGAGAGCATGGGAAGGAGCAGTGTTGAGCAGGCACTGGCACTAGTCTGACAGCAAAGACGATCAGATTAAAAGAAGATCTATTCTGGGGTAAGTCAGTAGTCACTGACTGTCACAACAGGGTTGCACTTGCTTTACATTACTTAGTAGTAGATACACGGATCAGCTCACTATCAGATGAGAAACACAAGACCTGCCTAGGTTTCCATATTTTTTTTGGTAGAACAGTCCATTCCTGAGCAATAGATTTAACTATAAAGCAATTGTCAATGTCTGCCTTGCACTGATGTTAATTGCGCTATGTTTATAAACTGACCAGTGCTATATTATGTAGTTTGTCTATAATGCTGTGTTAGACACCTCAATTTTCACAGACTGTTGCAGGTTTTGCCAGAACTTGCTGTAACCGTGGGTTAAATGTTAGGTGCACACTGGCTGTGGAGAAGTGCAAGATGACTGCTACACTTCTCCCGGTAGAACCTTTGTTATAGCTGGAGTTTCTCTTCTCTCAAACTCCCCCAGCCCCGTCAGAACAAGGACAGCAGTGGGGGATGAGCTGTCAGCATAGAAAACACAGTGAACAGCTGTATTTTTACTTGCAGTGTTTCAGGCTCCTGTTTTTATGGCCTTCTCGCTTAGATAATGACATAGAAAAGTTTATGCATTGTTGCGTTACAAGCAAGCATCTCCTGCTACTTAGTCTGCTGAAATAGAGACATAGTAAAAGGTTATGCATTGTTGTGTTACAAGCAAGCATCTCCTGCTACTAGTCTGCTGAAATAGAGACATAGTAAAAGGTTATGCATTGTTGTGTTACAAGCAAGCATCTCCTGCTACTAGTCTGCTGAAATAGAGACATAGTAAAAGGTTATGCATTGTTGTGTTACAAGCAAGCATCTCCTGCTACTAGTCTGCTGAAATAGAGACATAGTAAAAGGTTATGCATTGTTGCGTTACAAGCAAGCATCTCCTGCTACTAGTCTGCTGAAATAGAGTGTGAAAAGGGGGAGCAGAGAAAGGACTTGTAGTGAAATGTTTCATTGGAACTAACTGAGTATAACAACCTCAAAAGTCAGTTAAATGTGCTCCCTTCTGAAGCAATTTTCAAAGATTTATAGATAGTGTATATAAGGTTTTTATTCTTGTTTTTTTATTATTTTATTTATTGTTGAAAATTGCTTTGAGAAAGGTAGAAACAGACCATAAATTAGACCCCTATATATATATATATATATATATATATATATATATATATATATATATATAGATATATAGATATATAGATATAGATATATAAATAAATTATATATATATATATAATAATATATATGTTTGTATGTATGGACTGATTTATGGTCTGTTCCAGCCTTTGTCAAAGCAATTTTCAACAATTTTAAATAAAACAAGAATACATATATATGTGTGTGTGTGTGTGTGTATATATATATATATGTGTGTGTGTGTGTGTGTGTATATATATATGTGTGTGTGTGTGTATATATATATATATGTGTGTGTGTGTGTGAAATCTGACTACTAAATGACTATAAAATAGTGGTTTCACTCATTGTTAAAAATAAATAATAACAGTTTAAATAACTCATGCACATATAAATATTTGTGTGTGTTTCTATATGTATTTGTGACGCATGTATGATTATTGTATTAATTTTGCTATTGTTTTTGTCCCACAAATGTGTGTGTAGTGTATTGGATGTATCTTTATTCTATAAGGGCCTGAAATCATGCATAATATCAGATATTTCTTTTAGACCTTATATTGCATATATATAATAATGTAGGTTTCTCTCCTTTACATCAAGAACCCTGTAAAGTGAGTTTCTATTATTTTTTTAGGGAATGCTGACAAGATGTCTTAGATCATCCCAGCTGAGCAGAGAGTTTTTGTATATCAGGCCCTATGTGTCTTAAAGGGACAGTCTAGTCAAAATTAAACTTTCATGATACAGATAGGGCATGCAATTTTAAACAACTTTCCAATTTACTCTTATCATGAATTTTGCTTTGTTCTCCTGGTATTCTTTGTTGTAAACTAAACCTAGGTAGGCATCTTATCTCAGTGCATTTGGACAGTTGTTCACAGTTAGACACCACTAGTTCATGAGTGCCATATAGATAACATTGTACTTACTCCCAAGGAGATATTTATGAGTCAGCACTGATTGCCTAAAATGCATGTCTGTCAAAAGGTCATCACAGAGGTTATGAAAAATTGGTGAATGAGTAATAAAGGGATTATCTATAATTTTAAACCACAAAAATTCTGGAGTAGACTGTCGTTTTAAGTTTGTCGCTGTGGTAATTGTGCTATCTATGTGTGAGTGTTTTTAAATCTGTGTCTCAGAATTAGGGCCAAAATGTTTTGTCTGTGGTCTGTGCCTATGATTTGTATGTGCTAATGTATACATACACAGTAACATACACAGTAACATACACAGTAACATACACAGTAACACATACACAGTAACACATACACAGTAACATACACATTAACATACACAGTGACATACACAGTAACTTACATTTTAACATACACAGTAACATACACAGTAACTTACACATTAACATACACAGTAACATACACAGTAACTTACACATTAACATACACAGTAACATACACAGTAACATACACAGTAACACATACACAGTAACACATACACAGTAACATACACATTAACATACACAGTAACATACACAGTAACTTACACATTAACATACACAGTAACATACACATTAACATACACAGTAACATACACAGTAACATACACAGTAACATACACATTAACACATACAAAGTGTTTTTTTTTTCCTTTTTGTTTGCTAAAAAAATATTGCATATGATTCTACAGAAGGTGCAGGCAAGGACTATAACAATCAACATAGTATTTTCCTATTTTTATGTTTTAGCCTTGACTACATTTCATATTACTGAATATTCAATTGAAAAAATATATATTTAAAAAAAAACCTACAGGAGAGTTTAAATGCAGAATGCTTCCATGTATTGCCCACTTGCTTATCAGCCCTACAGTGTATAACATTAGCACGTATTGCCCACTTGCTTATCAGCCCTACAGTGTATAACATTGACATGTATTGCCCACTTGCTTATCAGCCCTACAGTGTATAACATTAGCACGTATTGCCCACTTGCTTATCAGCCTTACAGTGTATAACATTAGCACGCATTGCCCACTTGCTTATCAGCCCTACAGTGTATAACATTAGCACGTATTGCCCACTTGCTTATCAGCCCTACAGTATATAACATTAACATGTATTGCCCACTTGCTTATCAGCCCTACAGTGTATAACATTATCACATATTACCCACTTGCTTATCAGCCCTACAGTGTATAACATTAGCACGTATTGCCCACGTGCTTATCAGCCCTACAGTGTATAACATTAGCATGTATTGCCCACTTGTTTATCAGCCCTACAGTGTATAATATTAGCACGTATTGCCCACTTGCTTATAAGCCCTACAGTATATAACATTAGCATGTATTGCCCACTTGCTTATCAGCCCTACAGTGTATAACATTAGCACGTATTGCCCACTTGCTTATCAGCCTTACAGTGTATAACATTAGCATGTATTGCTCACTTGCTTATCAGCCCTACAGTGTATAACATTAGCACGTATTGCCCACTTGCTTATCAGCCCTACAGTGTATAACATTAGCATGTATTGCCCACTTGCTTATCAGCCCTACAGTGTATAACATTGACATGTATTGCCCACTTGCTTATCAGCCCTACAGTGTATAACATTAGCACGTATTGCCCACTTGCTTATCAGCCTTACAGTGTATAACATTAGCACGCATTGCCCACTTGCTTATCAGCCCTACAGTGTATAACATTAGCACGTATTGCCCACTTGCTTATCAGCCCTACAGTATATAACATTAACATGTATTGCCCACTTGCTTATCAGCCCTACAGTGTATAACATTATCACATATTACCCACTTGCTTATCAGCCCTACAGTGTATACCATTAGCATGTATTGCCCACGTGCTTATCAGCCCTACAGTGTATAACATTAGCATGTATTGCCCACTTGTTTATCAGCCCTACAGTGTATAACATTAGCATGTATTGCCCACTTGCTTATTAGCCCTACAGTGTATAACATTAGCATGCATTGCTCACTTGCTTATCAGCCCTACAGTGTATACCCTTAGCATGTATTGCCCACTTGCTTATCAGCCCTACAGTGTATAACATTAGCATGTATTGCCCACTTGCTTATCAGCCCTACAGTGTATAACATTAGCACGTATTGCCCACTTGCATATCAGCCCTACAGTGTATAACATTAGCATATATTGCCCACTCGCTTATTAGCCCTACAGTGTATAACATTAGCATGTATTGCCCACTTGCTTATCAGCCCTACAGTGTATAACATTAGCACGTATTGCCCACTTGCTTATCAGCCCTACAGTGTATAACATTAGCACGTATTACCCACTTGCTTATCAGCCCTACAGTGTATAACATTAGCAGGTATTGCCCACTTGCTTATCAGCCCTACAGTGTATAACATTAGCATGTATTGCCCAGTGCCCACTTGCTTATCACCCCTACATTGTATAACATTAGCACGTATTGCCCACTTGCTTATCAACCCTACAGTGTATAACATTAGCACATATTGCCCACTTGCTTATCAGCCCTACAGTGTGTAACATTAGCACGTATTGCCCACTTGCTTATCAGCCCTACAGTTTATAACATTAGCACGCATTGCCCACTTGCTTATCAGCCCTACAGTGTATAACATTAGCATGTATTGCCCACTTGCTTATCAGCCCTACAGTGTATAACATTAGCACGTATTGCACACTTGCTTATCAGCCCTACAGTGTATAACATTAGCACGTATTGCTCACTTGCTTATCAGCCATACAGTGTATAATATTAGCACATATTGCTCACTTGCTTATCAGTCCTACAGTGTATAACATTAGCATGTATTGACCACTTGCTTATCAGCCCTACAATGTATAACATTAGCACGTATTACCCACTTAATTATCAGCCCTACAGTGTATAACATTAGCACGTATTACCCAATTGCTTATCAGCCCTACAGTGTATAACATTAGCACGTATTGCACACTTGCTTATCAGCCCTACAGTGTATAACATTAGCATGTATTGCTCACTTGCTTATCAGCCCTACAGTGTATAACATTAGCACGTATTACCCACTTGCTTATCAGCCCTACAGTGTATAACATTAGCACGTATTACCCACTTGCTTATCAGCCCTACAGTGTATAACATTAGCACGTATTGCCCACTTGCTTATCAGCCCTACAGTGTATAACATTAGCTTGCTCACTTGCTTATCAGCCCTACAGTGTATAACATTAGCACGTATTGCCCACTTGCTTATCAGCCCTACAGTGTATAACATTAGCATGTATTGACCACTTGCTTATCAGCCCTACAGTGTATAACATTTGCACGTATTGCCCACTTGCATATCAGCCCTACAGTATATAACATTAGCACGTATTACCCATTTGCTTATCAGCCCTACAGTGTATAACATTAGCACGTATTGCCCACTTGCTTATCAGCCCTACAGTATATAACATTAGCAAGTATTGCCCACTTGCTTATCAGCCCTACAGTGTATAACATTAGCACGTATTGCCCACTTGCTTATCAGCCCTACAGTGTATAACATTAGCACGTATTGCCCACTTGCTTATCTGCCCTACAGTGTATAACATTAGCATGTATTGCCCACTTGCTTATCAGCCCTACAGTATATAACATTAGCATGTATTGCCCACTTGCTTATCAGCCCTACAGTGTATAACATTAGCACATATTGCCCACTTGTTATCAGCCCTACAGTATATAACATTAGCATGTATTAGCCACTTGCTTATCAGCCCTACATTGTATAACATTAGCACGTATTACCCATTTTCTTATCAGCCCTATAGTGTATAACATTTGCACGTATTGCCCACTTGCTTATCAGCCCTACAGTGTATAACATTAGCACATATTGGCCACTTGCTTATCAGCCTAATGTATATAACATTAGCACGTATTACCCACTTGCTTATCAGCCCTACAGTGTATAACATTAGCACGTATTGCCCACTTGCTTATCAGCCCTACAGTGTATAACATTAGCACGTATTGCCAACTTGCTTATCAGCCCTACAATGTATAAAATTAGCACGTATTGCCCACTTGCTTATCAGCCCTACAGTGTATAACATTAGCACGTATTGCCCACTTGCTTATCAGCCCTACAGTGTATAACATTAGTATGTATTGCCCACTTGCTTATCAGCCCTAGAGTGTATAACATTAGTACGTATTGCCCACTGGCTTATCAGCCCTACAGTGTATAACATTAGCACATATTGCCCACTTGCTTATTAGCCCTACAGTGTATTATATTAACATGTATTGCTCACTTGCTTATCAGCCCTTCAGTGTATAACATTAGCACGTATTGCTCACTTGCTTATCAGCCCTACAGTGTATAACATTAGCACGTATTGCCCACTTGCTTATCAGCCCTACAGTGTATAACATTAGCATGTATTGCCCACTTGCTTATCAGCCCTACAGTGTATAACATTAGCATGTATTACCCACTTGCTTATCAGCCCTACAGTGTATAACATTAGCACGTATTGCACACTTGCTTATCAGCCCTACAGTGTATACATTAGCATGTATTGCCCACTTGCTTATCAGCCCTACAGTGTATAACATTAGCACGTATTGCTCACTTGCTTATCAGCCATACAGTGTTTAATATTAGCATGTATTGATCACTTGCTTATCAGCCCTACAGTGTATAACATTAGCATGTATTGCCCACTTGCTTATCAGCCCTACAGTGTATAACATTAGCATGTATTGCGCACTTGCTTATCAGCCCTACAGTGTATAACATTAGCATGTATTACCCACTTGCTTATCAGCCCTACAGTGTATAACATTAGCATGTATTGCTCACTTGCTTATCAGCCCTACAGTGTATAACATTAGCATGTATTGCTCACTTGCTTATCAGCCCTACAGTATATAACATTAGCATGTATTGCTCACTTGCTTATCAGCCCTAAAGTGTATAACATTAGCACGTATTGCCCACTTGCTTATCAGCCCTACAGTGTATAACATTAGCACGTATTGCCCACTTCCTTATCAGACCTACAGTGTATAATATTAGCATGTATTGCCCACTTGCGTTTCAGCCCTACAGTGTATAACATTAGCAAGTATTGCCAACTTGCTTATCAGCCCTACAGTGTATAACATTAGCACGTATTGCCCACTTGCTTATCAGCCCTACAGTGTATAACAATAGCATGTATTGCCCACTTGCTTATCAGCCTTACAGTGTATAACATTAGCACATATTGCTCACTTGCTTATCAGCCCTACAGTGTATAACATTACCCATCAGCCCTACAGTGTATAACATTAGCACGTATTGCTCACTTGCTTATCAGCCCTACAGTGTATAACATTAGCACGTATTGCCCACTTGCTTATCAGCCCTACAGTGTATAACATTAGCACGTATTGCCCTTTTGCTTATCAGCCCTACAGTGTATAACATTAGCATGTATTGCTCACTTGCTTATCAGCCCTACAGTGTATAACATTAGCACGTATTGCTCACTTGCTTATCAGCCCTACAGTGTATAACATTAGCACGTATTGCTCACTTGCTTATCAGCCCTACAGTGTATAACATTAGCACGTATTGCCCTTTTGCTTATCAGCCCTACAGTGTATAACATTAGCATGTATTGCTCACTTGCTTATCAGCCCTACAGTGTATAACATTAGCACGTATTGCTCACTTGCTTATCAGCCCTACAGTGTATAACATTAGCACGTATTGCCCACTTGCTTATCAGCCCTACAGTGTATAACATTAGCACGTATTGCCCACTTGCTTATCAGCACTACAGTGTATAACATTAGCATGTATTGCCCACTTGCTTATCAGCCCTACAGTGTATAACATTAGCATATATTGCCCACTTGCTTATAAGCCCTACAGTGTATAACATTAGTATGTATTGCCCACTTGCTTATCAGCCCTAGAGTGTATAACATTAGTACGTATTGCCCACTGGCTTATCAGCCCTACAGTGTATAACATTAGCACATATTGCCCACTTGCTTATTAGCCCTACAGTGTATTATATTAACATGTATTGCTCACTTGCTTATCAGCCCTACAGTGTATAACATTAGCACGTATTGCCCTTTTGCTTATCAGCCCTACAGTGTATAACATTAGCATGTATTGCTCACTTGCTTATCAGCCCTACAGTGTATA
This sequence comes from Bombina bombina, assembly GCF_027579735.1. NCBI lineage: Eukaryota > Metazoa > Chordata > Amphibia > Anura > Bombinatoridae > Bombina > Bombina bombina. The sequence continues at coordinate 111,422 of NW_026510737.1, forward strand.
ACATTAGCACGTATTGCTCACTTGCTTATCAGCCCTACAGTGTATAACATTAGCACGTATTGCTCACTTGCTTATCAGCCCTACAGTGTATAACATTAGCACGTATTGCCCTTTTGCTTATCAGCCCTACAGTGTATAACATTAGCATGTATTGCTCACTTGCTTATCAGCCCTACAGTGTATAACATTAGCACGTATTGCTCACTTGCTTATCAGCCCTACAGTGTATAACATTAGCACGTATTGCCCACTTGCTTATCAGCCCTACAGTGTATAACATTAGCATGTATTGCCCACTTGCTTATCAGCCCTACAGTGTATAACATTAGCATGTATTACCCACTTGCTTATCAGCCCTACAGTGTATAACATTAGCACGTATTGCACACTTGCTTATCAGCCCTACAGTGTATACATTAGCATGTATTGCCCACTTGCTTATCAGCCCTACAGTGTATAACATTAGCATGTATTGCCCACTTGCTTATCAGCCCTACAGTGTATAACATTAGCACGTATTGCTCACTTGCTTATCAGCCCTAAAGTGTATAACATTAGCACGTATTGCCCACTTGCTTATCAGCCCTACAGTGTATAACATTAGCACGTATTGCCCACTTGCTTATCAGCCCTACAGTGTATAATATTAGCATGTATTGCCCACTTGCGTTTCAGCCCTACAGTGTATAACATTAGCAAGTATTGCCCACTTGCTTATCAGCCCTACAGTGTATAACATTAGCACGTATTGCCCACTTGCTTATCAGCCCTACAGTGTATAACATTAGCACGTATTGCCCACTTGCTTATCAGCCCTCCGGTGAAAAACAAATGAAAAACACCAGAAAAATAATATATTATATATTTTTTTCTGTTATTTTTCTGTTATTATTATTATTATTTTTCTGGTGTTTTTCATTTGTTTTTCACCGGATATATTTTTATCATTTTTTTGCATCCCACCGGATATATTTGCACCATTTGTGAAAACTGTTGATTCACTTCTTATTGACATTATCACGAAGACAGTTTGTATCTTTTTTGAAAACTTTTTGAAACATTTTTTGTTCACACTGTTCTCTGCTTATCCTTTTTTAGAGCAGTTTTTTCACATTTTTAAATATTGTTTTGTTTTATTTTTCAAGTCACTATTTTTTATCTTCGGTTAATCACGAATTTGATTTTGACACAAACTTTCTTCAAACCTGCATATTTATTGTACATTACATGCTTTTCAATACTAGAAAAGACACCTTTTATCCACAGACATCAGTTATATATTACACCGCTCTATCACGCCCATAGGCTGACACAATCAACTTTTCTTTTTTGTATTGTATTCTTGTCATCTCTTGTAAAATCTTGGATCCTTGATTATTTGTTTTTAATGTAACATTGTTTTAAACCAACATTGTTTTATATTGTTTTATATTGTTTTATCGCAATAAATTGTATTAAATGTCACATTGTTTTAAAATTATTACTTGATTAACAATCAAAGTAAACCACCCAGACCCTGCCAGTGTTGTTTGGCGCTTTGATATTATTTCTTCTGATTCTCCATACAATTCTGATCGCTAGGGGTCAATATATTAGAGCTAAGGGTCTTGTATACAGTAGGCGCTCAGTGATACACTCCATCTACCAGTGTATAACATTAGCATGTATTGCCCACTTGCATATCAGCCCTACAGTGTATAACATTAGCAGGTATTGCCCACTTGCTTATCAGCCCTACAGTGTATAACATTAGCATGTATTGCCCACTTGCATATCAGCCCTACAGTGTATAACATTAGCAGGTATTGCCCACTTGCTTATCAGCCCTACAGTGTATAACATTAGCATGTATTGCTCACTTGCTTATCAGCCCTAGAGTGTATAACATTAGCACGTATTGCCTACTTGCTTATCATCCCTACAGTGTATAACATTAGCATGTATTACCCACTTGCTTATCAGCCCTACAGTGTATAACATTAGCACGTAGTACCTACTTGTTTATCAGCCCTACAGTGTATAACATTAGCATGTATTGCCCACTTGCTTATCAGCCCTACAGTGTATAACATTAGCATGTATTGCCCACTTGCTTATCAGCCCTACAGTGTATAACATTAGCAAGCATTACCCACTTGCTTATAAGCCCTACAGTGTATAACATTAGCACGTATTGCCCACTAGCTTATAAGCCCTACAGTGTATAACATTAGCATGTATTGCCCACTTGCTTATCAGCCCTACAGTGTATAACATAAGCATGTATTGCCCACTTGCTTATCAGCCCTACAGTGTATAACATTAGCACGTATTACCCACTTGCTTATCAGCCCTACAGTGTATAACATTAGCAGGTATTACCCACTTGCTTATCAGCCCTACAGTGTGTAACATTAGCAAGCATTACCCACTTGCTTATAAGCCCTATAGTGTATAACATTAGCACGTATTACCCACTTGCTTATCAGCCCTACAGTGTATAACATTAGCAGGTATTACCCACTTGCTTATCAGCCCTACAGTGTATAACATTAGCATGTATTGCCCACTTGCTTATCAGCCCTACAGTGTATAACATTAGCACGTATTACCCACTTGCTTATCAGCCCTACAGTGTATAACATTAGCATGTATTGCCCACTTGCTTATCAGCCCTACAGTGTATAACATTAGCACGCATTACCCACTTGCTTATCAGCCCTACAGTGTATAACATTAGCACGTATTACCCACTTGCTTATCAGCCCTACAGTGTATAACATTAGCACGTATTGCTCACTTGCTTATCAGCCATACAGTGTATAATATTAGCACATATTGCTCACTTGCTTATCAGCCCTACAGTGTATAACATTTGCATGTATTGCCCACTTGCTTATCAGCCCTACAATGTATAACATTAGCACGTATTACCCACTTAATTATCAGCCCTACAGTGTATAACATTAGCACGTATTACCCAATTGCTTATCAGCCCTACAGTGTATAACATTAGCACGTATTGCACACTTGCTTATCAGCCCTACAGTGTATAACATTAGCATGTATTGCTCACTTGCTTATCAGCCCTACAGTGTATAACATTAGCACGTATTACCCACTTGCTTATCAGCCCTACAGTGTATAACATTAGCACGTATTACCCACTTGCTTATCAGCCCTACAGTGTATAACATTAGCATGTATTGCCCACTTGTTTATCAGCCCTACAGTGTATAACATTAGCATGTATTACCCACTTGCTTATCAGCCCTACAGTGTATAACATTAGCATGTATTACCCACTTGCTTATCAGCCCTACAGTGTATAACATTAGCATGTATTGCTCACTTGCTTATCAGCCCTACAGTGTATTACATTAGCATGTATTGCCCACTTGCTTATCAGCCCTACAGTGTATAACATTAGCATGTATTGCCCACTTGCTTATCAGCCCTACAGTGTATAACATAAGCATGTATTACCCACTTGCTTATCAGCCCTACAGTGTATAGCATTAGCACGTATTGCCCACTTGTTTATCAGCCCTACAGTGTATAACATTAGCAGGTATTACCCACTTGCTTATCAGCCCTACAGTGTATAACATTAGCAGGTATTGCCCACTTGCTTATCAGCCCTACAGTGTATAACATTAGCATGTATTGCCACTTGCTTATCAGCCCTACAGTGTATAACATTAGCACGTATTACCCACTTGCTTATCAGCCCTACAGTGTATAACATTAGCATGTATTGCCCACTTGCTTATCAGCCCTACAGTGTATAACATTAGCATGTATTGCCACTTGCTTATCAGCCCTACAGTGTATAACATTAGCATGTATTGCCCACTTGCTTATCATCCCTACAGTGTATAACATTAGCACGTATTGCCCACTTGCTTATCATCCCTACAGTGTATAACATTAGCATGTATTACCCACTTGCTTATCAGCCCTACAGTGTATAACATTAGCATGTATTACCCACTTGCTTATCAGCCCTACAGTGTATAACATTAGCATGTATTACCCACTTGCTTATCAGCCCTACAGTGTATAACATTAGCCCTATTGCCCACTATATGTATTGTTTGGGATGAAAAAACTTGCTTAAGGGACAATAAATTTAAAATAAATAGAGCATGTAGTTTTGAACAACTTTCCAGTTTAATTATATTATCTAATTTGCTTCCTTCCCTTAGTATCCTTTGTTGAAAAGCAGATCTAGGCATGCTCAGGAGCAGCAAAGAACTACTGGTTCCTCTTGTAATTGGTTCATCCATTGTGTTCAGCTAGCACACACTTACTTACCTTAATGCGCTGGAGAGCGAGCTATCCCAATCCTCTTCTTGTCAGAGCCCTGGCCGTGCTAACAGAATGCTTAGCGTGCCTAGGTCCCAGGAACCGAGAGCATTAATTCAGGTGTTCCTTCTCCTTGTCTAGTCGGCATTTTCATTCTTCTATTAAAGAGACGCTGTACTATAAAGTGTGTTGCCCCTTAATGGGCTAGATTACAAGTAGCGCAGACATTTGTTATTGCGTATGAGCGCTAACGGAGTTGAAAGTAAAAAATGACTGCTGTCAGTAAGTGCTGGTATTATAAGTTAAAAGGTCTCAAGTAGTACTAATTATTCTAGCGCTATTTGGTTTTTCGTTTGAGTGCAACCCATAACTTTCAGCTTATAATATCAGCTTTATTTAACACGTTTGCTAAATCCATTGAGTGTAATGGGTGCTCTAGGGTGATGTCAGTTGCGCTAAACCTTCTGTGATAAATTTAATTTACCATGGACTTGTAATATCAAGCTGGGCACTAACTGTGTCCCACACTATCATTAGCGTGCCACTTGTAATCTAGACCTAAGTGTTCTAAATGCCTTGTTATACCTACTGCAGAGTATTAAAGTATGGGAAATTGTTTATTTTTGTATTTGAAATAGCTGGTTTTGCTAATAAAAACCATGAGCTACACACAGAAATGAGCTGAGTCTGTAGGTAGAATGTTATCTATGCCTTAAACATAGTTCGGTATTGAAATACTAAGTATGGCTGGGCACAACCATCTATTTAGGATACAAAAATATTTATCTCTCCCCTAACACCCCTAGGAGATTTATTGGTGCTATTGTCTTCTGTTTACATAGCTTTTATTTCATTTGTTATTCACATTTTTAGTGTAGGTCGTAAATGGAAGATAAACAATTTTCCATAATCAAGAAATTGATAAAGCTTTAAATGACATAACACATATTTTCATTTTTTCTCTTTGTTTTATTTTGCAACAGATGTACCAGATGTATATACCACTGTTATAAGAGCCAATCAAGGTAAGTGTAAACGAAATTATTATTGAATAGCACTAGAGTACTTAAAGTGGAAGCTAAAACTTACCTTTCATGATTCAGATAGAGCACGCAGTTAAACAAACAACTCCCTTTATCCAATTGTGCATATTCTTTTCATATGCACACTTTCTGAGGCACAAGCTCCTATTGAGTATGTGCAAGAGTTCAAGTGTATACATGTATGAGTCCTGTGATTGGCTAATGGCTGTCACATGATACAGGGAGCAGAGAAGTGGAAGGAAATGTTGTGGTTTGTCAGAAAAAGCTACTGCAAATTTGAAGTTCAGAGTGAATGTTATTGCATTGTATTTGAATCCTACATTTGTTGAATATGCAATTCTACTGTATTTAATAGTTCTATAAGAGATATATTTAGGATTGATCTGACGTTAAGTAGAATAACACATATCCCAGTGAGGATTTGCATGAATGTGTAGTTTATAGAAACAGCGCTCTAGGAATTCTCACTTTAACGCAACTAATAAATAAAAACAAAAATAATTTGGTTACTTATTTCAGAAAGTAAGAAGCTTTTACGTCAAGGCGATATAGCTTACAAGATCGGACGCAATGCTCTGAACTGCCGAGACTGCCTGTGGCCCAAATCCAATAGCGGCATTGTGAATGTGCCATACGTTTTATCACCTGATTACGGTAGGTTGTGCTGAAGACTGTGGTTGAAATTGTATCCTTTCAGATATTTCATATAAGATCAATTAAAAGTATTATTTTTTTTGTTTTTAATCTATTATTTCTCATGTAGATGTCAATGAAGTATCTGTAATCACTGCAGCTATGGAAGAATTTAAGACCCTGACATGTGTGAAGTTTATTCCTCAAACTGTAGAAACAGACTATCTGGATATTAAGCAAGATTCTGGGTAGGCTTTTTATTTGTTTGTTTTTAGTTTTAGACACATAAATATGTGCATGGAAAAATAATTTATTTCAATACAACAGATTATATCAACCACTAGAGGGAGCTACTGTTATAAATTGTAAGTATAACAAACAGAATTCAGTTTTAAGAAGAAAAAAAAAAACCAATAAAAATGTAGCAATTACATTTTTATACAAATTACATACAATACTGGGCACTGAAATGTGCATAGCACAACCAGGATACTCAGTCCAATGTCTTAGAAAATAACAAGCTTGCAAATGGAAACATACTTTAGAATCAAATCGATCTGTAAAATAACCACAGCAAAAGGCACCTCATGTGCACATTTGTATACTACTATGTGAAGATTAAACAAATTGCCAGGTCCCAATGATCGGCCGAGAGACATGTTGCATGTCTGATAGACCTTAGTATCTTTGTACATTCACATTTTACTTGTTTTGATCCAATAAACGTGTTTTATTATCCCTAATATGGACATCTAGTGGTGAAGTCTGTTTCACAGCACTTTATACAGAGATCACTGGGACCTAGCAATTTGGTCTATTCAGAACCAGATGACTGGCAGTATGAGATGCCCAGCTTCATTGGCTGGTACAGTGCGATCTCCAGCACATCTCTACCAAGCACATTTAAGTGCTGCAGGAGTATGTGAGTACCCTGTGTTTTATTTCCACAATTTGCTGATGCACGTGAGGGGACTTCTGGTGTGGTTATTTTAAAAATCATTCATGTCTTAATTTAAACACACAGGGCTAGATTACTAGTGGCACGCTAATGTTATTACGGGTGTGTTAATTTGTGCGTGTGTTACAAGTTTAAAGTAAACACGTTCACTTAAGATCAATCAAACTTAACATCTGACAGGTTAGCATTTTGCATTAACTTTATCAGATATATACCGTATCTCAAAAAAGTGAGTACTCCCCTCACATTTTAGTAAATATGTAATTATATCTTTTCATGTGACAAAACTGTAACACTGACACTTTGCTACAATGTAAAGTAGTTAGTGTACAGCCTATATAACAGTTTAAATTTGCTGTCCACTCAAAATTACTCAACACACAGCCATTTATGTCTAAATAATTGGCAACAAAAGTGAGAACACCCCTTAGTGGAGATGTCCAAAATGGACCCAAAGTGTCAATATTTTGTGTGGCCACCATTATTTTCCAGCCCTGCCTTAACCCTCTTGGGCATCAAGTTCACCAGAGCTTCACAGGGTGACACTGGAGTCCCCTTCCATTCCTCCTTCAGTATGCCACAGTACATGTTGGCATTCATGGTTCCCTCAATGAACTGTAGCTCCCCAGTGCTGGCAGCACTCATGCAGGCCCAGACCATGACACTCCCACCACCATGCTTGACTGTAGATTAGACACACTGGTCTTTGTACTCCTCACCTGGTTGCTGCCACACACGCTTGACACCATCTGAACCAAATAAGTTTTTCTTGGCCTCATCAGACCACAGGACATGGTTCCAGTACTCCATGTCCTTAGTCTGCTTGTCTTCAGCAAACTGTTTGCAGACTTTCTTGTGCATCATCTTTAGAAGAGGCTTCCTTCTGGGACGACAGCCATGCAGACCAATTTGATGCAGTGTGCGTCGTATGGTCTAAACACTGACAGGCTGACCCCCCACCCCTTCAACCTCTGCAGCAATGCTGGCAGCACTCGAGCATCTATTTTCCAAAGACAACCTCTGTATAATGCTGAGCACGTGCACTCAACTTCTTTGGTCGACCATGGCGAGAGTGGAACCTGTCCTATGAAACCGCTGTATGGTCTTGCCCCCCGTGCTGCAGCTCAGTTTCGGGGTCTTGGCAATCTTCTTTTAGCCTAGGCCATCTTTATGTAGAGCAGCAATTCTTTTTTTCAGATCCTCAGAGAGTTATTTACCATGAGGTGACATGCTGAACTTCCAGTGACCAGTATGAGAGAGTGTGAGAGTGATAACACCAAATTTAACACACCTGCTCCCCATTCCCACCTGAGACCTTGTAACACTAACGAGTCACATGACACCGGGGAGGGAAAATGGCTAATTGGGCCCAATTTGGACATTTCCACTTAGGGGTGTACTATCTTTTGTTGCCAACTGTTTAGACATTAATGGCTGTCTGTTGAGTTATTTTTTAGGGGACAGCAAATTTACACTTTTATACAGTCTGTACACTCATTACTTTAAATTGTAGCAAAGTGTTATTTCTTCAGTGTTGTCACATGAAAAGATAAAATAAAATATTAACAAAAATGTGAGGAGCGTACTCACTTTTGTGAGATACTGTATCTAGAAATATATATTTAATAATAATAAAAAATTATATTTGAAGAACATTGGAATGTAAAATATACGCAACGAGCTTCGGGTTTCGTGCTTTAGGTCTAATGCGGTGTCGGGTTAGCGCACATGATGAATTAGTTATCTTAAGACGCATTATGGAAAATATTAAAATATTATTAATAATTATTAAAAATTATTATAGATACATTAATATATATATATATATATATATATATATATATATATATATATATACACAGATAGATAGATATATAGATAGATATATAGATAGATACTATGTATTTTTTTTTTTTTAGAATATTTTAGTACATCTATAGTACATTAATACTTCATGTGTACTAACCCAACATGTTATTTTAAGGCATGTTATGTATTTATTAAATATAAATAATTTAAAGAATATTAATAAATAATATAAATAATTTTTATAGATGTACTAAAATATTCTAAAAATACATAGAATATAAATATATTTCTCTTGTTTAGTGTATCCAGTCCACGGATCATCCATTACTTATGGGATATTCTCCTTCCCAACAGGAAGTTGCAAGAGTTCACCCACAGCAGAGCTGCTATATAGCTCCTCCCCTAACTGCCATATCCAGTCATTCTCTTGCAACCCTCAACATAGATGGAGGTCGTGAGAGGACTGTGGTGTTTTATACTTAGTTTATTTCTTCAATCAAAAGTTTGTTATTTTTAAATGGCACCGGAGTGTGCTGTTTATCTCAGGCAGTATTTGGAAGAAGAATCTGCCTGCGTTTTTCTATGATCTTGGCAGAAGTAACTAAGATCCATTTGTTCTCACACATTCTGAGGAGTGAGGTACTTCAGAGGGGGAATGGCGTGCAGGTTTTCCTGCAAATAAGGTATGTGCAGTAAAATATTTTTCTAAGGAATGGAATTGACTAAGAAAATGCTGCTGATACCGAAGTAATGTAAGTAAAGCCTTAAATGCAGTGATAGCGACTGGTATCAGGCTTATTAATAGAGATACATACTCTTATATAGATGTGTTTTAAAACGTTTGCTGGCATGTTTAATCGTTTTTTGACATATGTTTGGTGATAAAACTTATTGGGGCCTAATTTTTCCACATGGCTGGCTTAAATTCTGCATAGAAACAGTTAACTGAGGCTTCCCACTGTTGTAATATGAGTGGGATGGGACTAATTTAGCGCTTTTTTGCGCAGTTAAAATTACAAAATGAATCATCCAGATTCCCTCAGCAGTCCCATGAATACTACAGGACATCTCTAAAGGGCTAAAAAGACTTCCAAAATCGTTTATAGGGAAGGTAATCCACAGCTCAGCTGTGGCAGTTTTGTTGTGTCTGTTAAAAAACGTCTATGTCGTTTTTTTTAATCTGTTTTTTGCATTAAGGGGTTAATCATCCATTTGCAAGTGGGTGCAATGCTCTGTTAACTTATTACATATACTGTAAAAATTTTGTTTGATTTACTGCCTTTTTTCACTGTTTTTCAAATTTTGACAAAATTTGTTTCTCTTAAAGGCACAGTAACGTTTTTTTATATTTGCTTGTTAACTTGATTTAAAGTGTTTTCCATGCTTACTAGTCTCATTATTAGTCTGTTCTAACATGTCTGACATAGAGGAAGCTCTGTGTTCATTATGTTTAAAAGCCATGGTGGAACCCCATCTTAGAATGTGTACCAGATGTACTGATTTCATGTTAAGCAATAAAGATCATTTTTTGTCTTTAAAAACATTATCACCAGAGGATTCTGTCGAGGGGGAAGTTATGCCGACTAACTCTCCCCACGTGTCAGACCCTTTGACTCCCGCTTTAGGGACTCACGCTCAAATGGCGCCAAGTACATCAAGGGCGCCCATAGCGTTTACTTTACCAGAGGATTCTGTCAAGGGGGAAGTTATGCCGTCTAACTCTCCCCACGTGTCAGACTCTTTGACTCCCGCTCCAGGCACTCACGCTCAAATGGCGCCTAGTACATCAAGGGAGCTTATAGTGTTTATTTTACAAGACATGGCGAAAGTTATGAATAATACTCTGAAAGCGGTATTAGTCAGACTACCTGAAATTAAAGGAAAGCGAGATAACTCTGGGGATGGATACAGAGCATACAGATGCGTCAAGAACCATGTCTGTTACTGCCTCACAATATGCAGAAGCTGAGGGGAGCTTCAGTCTGTGGGTGATATTTTTGACTCAGGGGAGATGATTTAACCTGATTACGATATTTCTACATTTAAAATTTATGCTTAAGATCCTCCACTTGTTACTCAGGGAGGTTTTAGCAGCTCTGAATGACTGGGTTACAATCACAGTGCTAGAGAAATTGTGTAGACTGAATAGATACTATGCAGTGCCAGTGTGTACTGATGTTTTTTCCAATACCTAAAGAGGTTTACAGAAATTATTAATAAGGAATGGGATAGACCAGGTGTGCCGTTCTCCTCCCCTCCTATTTTTAGAAAAATGTTTCTAACAGATGCCACCACACGGGACTTATGGCAGACGGTCCCTAAGGTGGAGAGAAGAGTTTCTACTCTAGCTAAGCGTACCACTATCCCTGTCTAGGACAGTTGTGCTTTTTTAGATCCAATGGATAAAAAATTAGAGGGTTACCTTAGGAAAATGTTTATTCAACAAGGTTTTATCCTGCAGCCCTTGCATGCATTGCTCCTGTCACTGCTGCTGCAGCGTTCTGGTTGGAGTCTCTGGATGAGGCTTTACAGGTAGCGACTCCATTGGATGAATATAATTGTCAAGCTAAGAGCACTTAAGCTAGTTAATTCCTTTGTTTCTGATGCCTTTGTTCATTTGACTAAACTAACGGCTAAGAATGCAGTTTTTACTATACTGGCGCGCAGAGCGCTATGGCTTATTACATGGTCAGCTGTCGTGACTTTAATAAATAAGCTACTTAACTTTCCTTCAGGGGACAGACCCTATTAGGGCCTGGTTTGAAGGAGATCATTACTAATATCACTGGAGGAAAAGGGCTTGCCCTTCCTCAGGACAGGTCCAAATCAAAGGCCAAAACAGTCTAATTTTCCTGCCTTTCGAAACTTCAAGGCAGGTGTGGCATTAACTTCCTCTTAGGCTTTTCAAGAGGGTACTTTTGCTCAGTCCATGATGGTCTGGAGACAACCGGACCTGAAACAAGGATAAGCAGGCCAAGGAGCCTGCTGCTGCTGCATCTTAGACAGCATGAAGGAAAGGTCCCCTATCCGATAACGGATCCTGTAGGGGGCAGATTTTCTTTTTTCGCCCAGGCGTGGGCAAGAGATGCCCAGGGTCCTGGGCATTGGAAATTATATCCCAGAGATATCTTCTGGATTTCAAAGCTTCCCCTTCGAAATAGGGGAGATTTTACCTTTCACAATTATCTGCACACCAGATAAAGAAAGAGGCATTCTTACATTGTGCACGAGACCCATCCAGTTCCAAGACAGGAACAGGGTCAGAGTTTTTCTCAAATCTGTTCGTGGTTCCCAAGGAGAGGGAACCTTCAGACCTATTTTGGATTTAAAGATCTTAAATAAATTCCTTAGAATTCCATCATTTAAGATGGTAACTATTCGTACCATCTTAACTAGGATCCAGGAGAGTCAATAGAGGACTACAATGGATTTGAAGGATACTTATCCTCACATAACGATGCATAAGGATCACCATCGTTTTTTCAGGTTTGCCTTGCTAGACAGGCATTACCAGTTTGTTGCTCTTTCCTTTAAGTTAACTACAGCCCCAAGAATCTTTAGAAGTGGCCCCTTATTTAGGCATTGACCTTCAAATTGCCAAGTCTCATACGGATGTAGTACTGGCATTTCTGAGATCGCAGGGGTGGAAAGTGAACAAGGAAGGAGTTCTCTATCCGCAGTCTCAAGGGTTTCCTTCCTAGGGACTCTGATAGATTCTGCAGAAATGAAAATTTACCTGACGGAGTCCAGGTTTTCAAAGCTTCTAAATTACTGCCGTGTTCTTCATTCCATCTGCGCCCTTCGGTGGCTCGGTACATGAATGTAATCGGCCTAATGGTAGCGGCAAGGGACATAGTACCGTTTGCACGCCTACATTTCAGACCGCTGCAACTATGCATGCTCAGTCAATGGAACAGGGATTATACAGATTCGTCCCCTTCTTAAATCTGGACCAAGAGGCCAGAGATTCTCTTCTCTGGTGGCTATCTCAGGTCCATCTGTCCAAGGGTATGACCTTCCGCAGGTCAGATGGGACAGTTGTTACAACAGATGCCAACCTTTTAGGTTGGGATACAGTCTGGGACTCCCTGAAGATTCAAGGATAGTAGACTCAGGAGGAAACCTTCCTTCTAATAAATATTCTGGAATTGGGAGCGATATTCTATACTCTTCAGGCTTGGCCTCAGTTAGCAACTCTGAGGTACATCAGATTCAGTCGGACAATATCACGACTGTGGCTTACATCAACCATCAAGGGGGAACAGAAGTTTCCTAGCGATGTTAGAAATCTTTAAATAATTCACTGGACAGAGACTCTCTCTTGTCTATCAACTCTCCATATCCCAGGTGTTGAGAACTGGGAGGTGGATTTTCTAAGTCGTCAGACTTTTCTCCCGGGGAAGTGGGGAATTCCCTCCGGAGGTCTTTACACAAGATCAAGCAGGAGACTTCTTTGGTGTTTTTAACAGCGCCTGTGTGGCCACGCTGGACCTGGTATGCAGATCTGGTGGACATGTCATTCTTTCCATCATGATTTCTGCTTCTGAGACAGGACCCTCCATCTCAGGGTCCTTTCAACCATCTATATTAAACTTCTCTGAGATGGACTGCCTGGAGACTGAATGCTTGATGTTATCGAAACATGGCTTCTCCAAGTCAGTCATTGATACCTTAGTACAGGCATGAAAGCCTGTCACTAGCAAAATTTAACATAGATATAGCATAAATATCTTATTGATATGAATCCAAGGGTTACTCATGGAGTAAAGTCCGGATTCCCAGGATACTATCTTTTCTCCAAGATGATTTTGAGAAAAGGGGTTGTCAGCTAGTTCCTTAAAATGACAGATTCCTACTCTGTCTATTCTTTTGCACAAGCGTCTGGCAGATTCTCCAGACGTTCAGGCATTTTGTCAGGCTTTGGTTAGAACCAAGCCTGTGTCTAAACCTATGGCTCCGCCATGGAGCTTAAACCTGATTATTGAGGTTTTTCAAGGAGTTCCATGTGAACCTTTTCATTCTATAGATATCAAACTTTTTATCCTGGAATGTTCCTTTTTGGTAGATATTTCCTCGGCTTGTAGAGTCTCCGAGTTATCTGCTTCACAATGTGATTCTCCTTATTTGGTCCTCCATACGGATAAGGTAGTCCTGTGTATCAAGACTGGGTTTTTTACCTAAGGTGGTATCCAACAAGATTATCACTCAAGAGAGTGTTGTTCCATTCTTGTATTCTAATCCTTCTTCAAAGATGGAACGTCGTTTACACAATTTGGACGTGGTTCGTGCTTTAAAGTTTTTCTTACAAGCTACTTCAGATTTTCATCAAACATTTACTTGGTTTGTTGTCTACTCTGGACAGAGAAGAGGTCAAAAGACTTCAGCAACCTCTTTCTTTCTTTTTGGTTAAAAGCATAATTCGTTTAACTTATGAGACTGCTGGACAGCAGCCTCCTGAAGGGATTACAGCTCATTCTACTAGAGCTGTGGCTTTCACTTGGGCCTTTTTTTAAAATGAGGCTTCTGTTGAACAGATTTACAAGACGGCGTCTTGGTCTGCACTTCATATTTTGCTTCTTTGGAGGCTATTTTTGGGAGAAAGGATTTTTTTCAGGCAGTGGTCTCTTCCGTTTAAGTTCCTGCCTTGTCCCTCCCTTCATCCGTGTACTTTAGCTTTGGTATTGGTATCCCATAAGTAATGGATGATCCGTGGACTTGATACACTTTACAAGAGAAAACATAATTTATGCTTACCTGATAAATTTATTTCTCTTGTAGTGTATCCAGTCCACGGCCCGCCCTGTCATTTTAAGGCAGGTAATTTTTTCATTTAAACTACAGTCACCACTGCACCCTATGGTTTTTCCTTTCTCTGCATGTTTTCGGTCGAATGACTGGATATGGCAGTTAGGGGAGGAGCTATATAGCAGCTCTGCTGTGGGTGAACTCTTGCAACTTCCTGTTGGGAAGGAGAATATCCCATAAGTAATGGATGATCCGTGGACTGGATACACTACAAGAGAAATACATTTATCAGGTAAGCATAAATTATGTTTTTACTGTATCTTAATATAATATTTTTTTACAATATTTTATATTTAATATTTCAATAACGTGTCTTAAGATAACTAATTTTTGATGTGCATTAATCGACACTGTGTTAGTACTAAAGTGCGAAACCCGAAGTCTGTTACGCATATTTTACATTTCAATGCTCTTCATATAGAAAAAATAATAATTTTTATTATCAAATAAATTTTTTTAATGGGATTCCCTTAGCTCTGGTATTACGAGTTTTGTGTTCTGGCTAAAAAAACGGCTTTACAGCCTAAAACGACAAGATCCGTAACGCCATCTGTAGAATCTGCTAACTTTTTAGTTACTATTTCAACACTAATATTACCTTTAGCTTAGGAAATCAGGACGCTGCTTGATGAAATTATTTCTTTTATTATACAGAAAATAAGTATTTACATAGAAACAAGTTGCTAACTAATGTAAGGGAAGGAAAGGGAAGGTGGAAAAGGGGAGAGAGAGAGATGGAAGGGGAGAGGTGAGTGAGTAGAGAGCTTACCCTAGTCTACAATGGCAACTAACTTTTATAGTCATTCATTCTCTTACATAGCCCAGCCCACACTCAGCTATACATTTCTTCAGTCAGAGACTAGATGACATCATTAGATCAGGGGGGTAGAATGTGACGTCCTTAAGCTGTTGGTGATAGGAACTGAGATAAAATCAGGGCCTTGTACACCATCTGTGATGAAAAGGCCATCTGTGCTGAAGGCTGTAAATTGCAAGGGTTGTAAAATGTCTTAGGCCTAGATTTAGAGTTTTGTCGGTAAGGACCCGCGTAGCTAACGCCGGCTTTTTTCTGGCCGCACCATAAAAATAACTCTGGTATTGAGAGTCCACATAAAGGCTGCGTTAGGCTCCAAAAAAGGAGCGTAGAACATTTTTAACGCAGCTTCAAGTCTCGATACCAGAGTTGCTTACGCAAGCGGCCAGCCTCAAAAACGTGCTCGTGCACGATTCCCCCATAGAAAACAATGGGGCTGTTTGAGCTGAAAAAAAACCTAACACCTGCAAAAAAGCCGCGTTCAGCTCCTAACGCAGCCCCATTGTTTGCTATGCGTAAACACTTCCTACGTCTGCACCTAACACTCTAACATGTACCCCGAGTCTAAACACCCCTAACCTTACACTTATTAACCCCTAATCTGCCGCCCCCGCTATCACTGACACCTGCATATTATTATTAACCCCTAATCTGCCGCTCCGTAAAACGCCGCTACTTACATTATCCTTATGTACCCCTAATCTGCTGCCCTAACATCGCCGACCCCTATAATATATTTATTAACCCCTAATCTGCCCCCCACAATGTCGCCTCCACCTGCCTACACTTATTAACCCCTAATCTGCCGAGCGGACCTGAGCGCTACTATAATAAAGTTATTAACCCCTAATCCGCCTCACTAACCCTATAATAAATAGTATTAACCCCTAATCTGCCCTCCCTAACATCGCCGACACCTAACTTCAATTATTAACCCCTAATCTGCCGACCGGAGCTCACCGCTATTCTAATAAATGTATTAACCCCTAAAGCTAAGTCTAACCCAAACACTAACACCCCCCTAAGTTAAATATAATTTTAATATAACAAAATTAATTAACTCTTATTAAATAAATTATTCCTATTTAAAGCTAAATACTTACCTGTAAAATAAATCCTAATATAGCTACAATATAAATTATAATTACATTGTAGCTATTTTAGGATTAATATTTATTTTACAGGCAACTTTGTAATTATTTTAACCAGGTACAATAGCTATTAAATAGTTAAGAACAATTTAATAGTTACCTAGTTAAAATAATTACAAAATTACCTGTAAAATAAATCCTAACCTAAGTTACAATTAAACCTAACACTACACTATCATTAAATTAATTAAATAAAATACCTACAATTACCTACAATTAAACCTAACACTACACTATCAATACATTAATTAAATACAATATCTACAAATAACTACAATGAAATAAACTAACTAAAGTACAAAAAATAAAAAAGAACTAAGTTACAAAAAATAAAAAAAAAATCTACAAACATAAGAAAAATATTACAACAATTTTAAACTAATTACACCTACTCTAAGCCCCCTAATAAAACAACAAAGCCCCCCAAAATAAAAAATGCCCTACCCTATTCTAAATTACTAAAGTTAAAAGCTCTTTTACCTTACCAGCCCTGAACAGGGCCCTTTGCGGGGCATGCCCCAAGAAGTTCAGCTCTTTTGCCTGTAAAAAAAACATACAATACCCCCCCTAACATTACAATCCACCACCCACATACCCCTAATCTAACCCAAACCCCCCTTAAATAAACCTAACACTAATCCCCTGAAGATCTTCCTACCTTATCTTCACCATACCAGGTTCACCGATCGGTCCAGAAGAGCTCCTCCGATGTCCTGATCCAAGCCCAAGCGGGGGGCTGAAGATGTCCATGATCCGGTAGAAATCAGCCAATCAGAATCAAGTTCAATCCGATTGGCTGATCCGTCATTCGTCGTTCAGTCGTCGGCCAGGATGGATGTTCCGCGTTGGAGGTCTTCAGGATGCTGCCGCTCCACTCCAGATGGATGTCGATAGAAGATGCCACCTGGATGAAGACTTCAATCGGATGGAAGACCTCTTCTGCCCGCTTGGATGAAGACTTCAATCGGATGGAAGACCTCTTCTGCCCCGCTTGGATGAAGACTTCTACCGGATCATGGACATCTTCAGCCCCCCACTTGGGCTTGGATCAGGACATCGGAGGAGCTCTTCAGGATGGATCGGTGAACCTGGTATGGTGAAGATAAGGTAGGAAGATCTTCAGGGGCTTAGTGTTAGGTTTATTTAAGATGGGTTTGGGTTAGATTAGGGGTATGTGGGTGGTGGGTTGTAATGTTGGGGGGGGTATTGTATGTTTTTTTTACAGGCAAAAGAGCTGAACTTCTTGGGGCATGCCCCGCAAAAGGCCCTGTTCAGGGCTGGTAAGGTAAAAGAGCTTTTAACTTTGGTAATTTAGAATAGGGTAGGGCATTTTTTATTTTGGGGGGCTTTGTTGTTTTATTAGGGGGCTTAGAGTAGGTGTAATTAGTTTAAAATTGTTGTAATATTTTTCTTATGTTTGTAGATTTTTTTTTATTTTTTGTAACTTAGTTCTTTTTTTATTTTTTGTACTTTAGTTAGTTTATTTCATTGTAGTTATTTGTAGATATTGTATTTAATTAATGTATTGATAGTGTAGTATTAGGTTTAATTGTAGGTAATTGTAGGTATTTTATTTAATTAATTTAATGATAGTGTAGTGTTAGGTTTAATTGTAACTTAGGTTAGGATTTATTTTACAGGTAATTTTGTAATTATTTTAACTAGGTAACTATTAAATAGTTCTTAACTATTTAATAGCTATTGTACCTGGTTAAAATAATTACAAAGTTGCCTGTAAAATAAATATTAATCCTAAAATAGCTACAATGTAATTATAATTTATATTGTAGCTATATTAGGATTTATTTTACAGGTAAGTATTTAGCTTTAAATAGGAATAATTTATTTAATAAGAGTTAATTAATTTTGTTATATTAAAATTATATTTAACTTAGGGGGGTGTTAGTGTTAGGGTTAGACTTAGCTTTAGGGGTTAATACATTTATTAGAATAGCGGTGAGCTCCGGTCGGCAGATTAGGGGTTAACAATTGAAGTTAGGTGTCGTCGATGTTAGGGAGGGCAGATTAGGGGTTAATACTATTTATTATAGGGTTAGTGAGGTGGATTAGGGGTTAATAACTTCATTATAGTAGCGCTCAGGTCCGCTCGGCAGATTAGGGGTTAATAAGTGTAGGCAGGTGTCGGCGACGTTGAGGGGGGCAGATTAGGGGTTAATAAAAATAATATAGGGGTCGGCGGTGTTAGGGGCAGCAGATTAGGGGTACATAAGGATAACGTAGGTGGCGGCGCTTTGCGGTCGGCAGATTAGGGGTTAATAAGTGTTGGTAGCTGGCGGCGACGTTGTGGGGGGCAGGTTAGGGGTTAATAAATATAATATAGGGGTCGGCGGTGTTAGGGGCAGCAGATTAGGGGTACATAAGGATAACGTAGTTGGCGATCGGCAGATTAGGGGTTAAAAAAATTTAATCGAGTGGCGGCGATGTGGGGGGACCTCGGTTTAGGGGTACATAGGTAGTTTATGGGTGTTAGTGTACTTTAGAGCACAGTAGTTAAGAGCTTTATAAACCGGCGTTAGCCCAGAAAGCTCTTAACTACTGACTTTTTTCCTGCGGCTGGAGTTTTGTCGTTAGAATTCTAACGCTCACTTCAGCCACGACTCTAAATACCGGAGTTAGAAAAATCCCATTGAAAAGATAGGATACGCAATTTACGTAAGGGGATCTGCGGTATGGAAAAGTCGCGGCTGAAAAGTGAGCGTTAGACCCTTTTTTGAGTGACTCCAAATACCAGAGTTAGCCTAAAACCAGCGTTAGGAGCCTCTAACGCTGGTTTTCACGGCTAACGCCAAACTCCAAATCTAGGCCTTAGTGAATCCTGTGGTATCCTTTTGATCTATTGTTTACATACAGTGGTTCATCAGATTTCCAACTGGGTTTCACTTATCTTTGTATTGTCACCTCTGAACTGGAAAAACTGGTAACTGTAGGTCAGTGTGCATTTAATCCTTTGTATCCTTGATTTTGTAGACAAATGTCCCTTAGCATTTTATTATTTAATAATGTACATGGAAATAACAGTCTGATATTAAAGTTAGGTGTGTTCATAAAATACAACATTCCCCTCTTTGATCATTAAATCACTTATGATCATAACGTTGTACTGCTCACTTTATAGTTTCTTCTGTGAGTGGGGCAACCTGAAATAAAACCATTCATTCACATCCATACTCTAAATAAATACTAAAATACAATCCCCTTACAATGTGTAGCACATTCTAACAATCACATTATGAATATGATGATTAAATCAGTTTTACAAATATAATATATATTTTACCCTGTTAGAATTAACAATAATCTGAGATGTATATAAAATCATCAGCATTTTCAGAATAATTATACATATGATACAAATTAATTGTTACATATCACACACAATCTTTATGACTACTACTAGGAGTAGTGCTCGAACTTTGCAAATTATTTTCTGGCATATTGTGAGATTTGAATGTTATACATTTGTGACAGATTATAATTTATTAATACAAAATGCCTGCTATCTGAGGTCATAAACAAAACGTAGCATATAGTTTAGCAAACATTTATATTACTTTCTTTAACATTAAATCATAGTCTTATTATCTGCTTCAAGGCATGCACACAATCTTATAATCTAATGGTCAGCACTTAGAGACCTATAAGTAGACAATGTTATACTCTTTAAACATAACTGGCTTATGAAAAAAAAATGTTTACTGAAAAACATTGCCCAGTGTGGCAAAACAGATTTAAAATTTAAAAAAAAAACTAATATGGAAGCATTTAAAAAAAGTTACCTATTGTTAAAAAAAAAACAAAAAGAGATAAAAAAATAAAAATGTGCTTAAAATACAAAAATGGTAGTGAATAAAAAATGTCCTTAAAAATACAAAAAAAGTCCTTAAAATACAAAAATGGTAGTGAAGGGATCCCCCTTTGGTTCCTTGATAGAAAAGGAACCATATTACAAAAAATAACAATAATTCATTTTACACATATAAAACAGAGACAACACAGAACAAACACAACATAAAAACAGTACGCCACACAAAACGTGTTGCTGTTCTCTTTAAATATAACAGCGTTCTTAAATAACTAAATATGGATTTTGCATTAAATTATCCAATTTAAAATATCTACGGCTAGATTTAGAGTTCGGCGGTAAAAGGGCTGTTAACGCTCCGCGGGTTTTTTTTCTGGCCGCACCATAAATTTAACTCTGGTATCGAGAGTTCAAACAAATGCTGCGTTAGGCTCCAAAAAAGGAGCGTAGAGCATTTTTACCGCAAATGCAACTCTCGATACCAGAGTTGCTTACGGACGCGGCCGGCATCAAAAACGTGCTCGTGCACGATTCTCCCATAGGAAACAATGGGGCTGTTTGAGCTGAAAAAAAACCTAACACCTGCAAAAAAGCAGCGTTCAGCTCCTAACGCAGCCCCATTGTTTCCTATGGGGAAACACCTCCTAAGTCTGCACCTAACACCCTAACATGTACCCCGAGTCTAAACACCCCTAACCTTACACTTATTAACCCCTAATCTGCCGCCCCCGCTATCGCTGACCCCTGCATTACACTTTTAACCCCTAATCTGCCGCTCCGTAAACCGCCGCCACCTACGTTATCCCTATGTACCCCTAATCTGCTGCCCTAACATCGCCGACCCCTATGTTATATTTATTAACCCCTAATCTGCCCCCCACAACGTCGCCGACACCTACCTACACTTATTAACCCCTAATCTGCCGAGCGGACCTGAGCGCTACTATAATAAAGTTATTAACCCCTAATCCGCCTCACTAACCCTATCATAAATAGTATTAACCCCTAATCTGCCCTCCCTAACATCGCCGACACCTACCTTCAATTATTAACCCCTAATCTTCCGACCGGAGCTCACCGCTATTCTAATAAATGTATTAACCCTTAAAGCTAAGTCTAACCCTAACACTAACACCCCCCTAAGTTAAATATAATTTTTATCTAACAAAATAAATTAACTCTTATTAAATAAATAATTCCTATTTAAAGCTAAATACTTACCTGTAAAATAAATCCTAATATAGCTACAATATAAATTATAATTATATTATACCTATTTTAGGATTAATATTTATTTTACAGGCAACTTTGTAATTATTTTAACCAGGTACAATAGCTATTAAATAGTTAATAACTATTTAATAGTTACCTAGTTAAAATAATTACAAATTTACCTGTAAAATAAATCCTAACCTAAGATATAATTAAACCTAACACTACCCTATCAATAAAATAATTAAATAAACTACCTACAATTACCTACAATTAACCTAACAATACACTATCAATAAATTAATTAAACACAATTGCTACAAATAAATAAAATTAAATAAACTATCTAAAGTACAAAAAATAAAAAAGAACTAAGTTACAGAAAATAATAAAATATTTACAAACATAAGAAAAATATTACAACAATTTTAAACTAATTACACCTACTCTAAGCCCCCTAATAAAATAACAAAGCCCCCCAAAATAAAAAATTCCCTACCCTATTCTAAAATACAAATATTACAAGCTCTTTTACCTTACCAGCCCTGAACAGGGCCCTTTGCGGGGCATGCCCCAAGAATTTCAGCTCTTTTGCCTGTAAAAAAAAACATACTATACCCCCCCCCCAACATTACAACCCACCACCCACATACCCCTAATCTAACCCAAACCCCCCTTAAATAAACCTAACACTACCCCCCTGATGATCTTCCTACCTTGTCTTCACCATGCCAGGTTCACCGATCCGTCCTGGCTCCAAGATCTTCATCCAAGCCAAGCGGGGGCTAGACATCCACTGAAGAAGTCCAGAAGAGGGTCCAAAGTCTTCCTCCTATCCGGCAAGAAGAGGACATCCGGACCGGCAAACATCTTCTCCAAGCGGCATCTTCTATCTTCTTCCATCCGATGACGACCGGCTCCATCTTGAAGACCTCCAGCGCGGATCCATCCTCTTCTTCCGACGACTAGACGACGAATGACGGTTCCTTTAAGGGACGTCATCCAAGATGGCGTCCCTCGAATTCCGATTGGCTGATAGGATTCTATCAGCCAATCGGAATTAAGGTAGGAATTTTCTGATTGGCTGATGGAATCAGCCAATCAGAATATAGTTCAATCCGATTGGCTGATCCAATCAGCCAATCAGATTGAGCTCGCATTCTATTGGCTGTTCCGATCAGCCAATAGAATGCGAGCTCAATCTGATTGGCTGATTGGATCAGCCAATCGGATTGAACTTGATTCTGATTGGCTGATTCCATCAGCCAATCAGAAAATTCCTACCTTAATTCCGATTGGCTGATAGAATCCTATCAGCCAATCGGAATTCGAGGGACGCCATCTTGGATGACGTCCCTTAAAGGAACCGTCATTCGTCGTCTAGTCGTCGGAAGAAGAGGATGGATCCGCGCTGGAGGTCTTCAAGATGGAGCCGGTCGTCATCGGATGGAAGAAGATAGAAGATGCCGCTTGGAGAAGATGTTTGCCGGTCCGGATGTCCTCTTCTTGCCGGATAGGAGGAAGACTTTGGACCCTCTTCTGGACTTCTTCAGTGGATGTCTAGCCCCCGCTTGGCTTGGATGAAGATCTTGGAGCCAGGACGGATCGGTGAACCTGGCATGGTGAAGACAAGGTAGGAAGATCATCAGGGGGGTAGTGTTAGGTTTATTTAAGGGGGGTTTGGGTTAGATTAGGGGTATGTGGGTGGTGGGTTGTAATGTTGGGGGGGGGGTATAGTATGTTTTTTTTTACAGGCAAAAGAGCTGAAATTCTTGGGGCATGCCCCGCAAAGGGCCCGGTTCAGGGCTGGTAAGGTAAAAGAGCTTGTAATATTTGTATTTTAGAATAGGGTAGGGAATTTTTTATTTTGGGGGGCTTTGTTATTTTATTAGGGGGCTTAGAGTAGGTGTAATTAGTTTAAAATTGTTGTAATATTTTTCTTATGTTTGTAAATATTTTATTATTTTCTGTAACTTAGTTCTTTTTTATTTTTTGTACTTTAGATAGTTTATTTAATTTTATTTATTTGTAGCAATTGTGTTTAATTAATGTATTGATAGTGTAGTGTTAGGTTAATTGTAGGTAATTGTAGGTAGTTTATTTAATTATTTTATTGATAGGGTAGTGTTAGGTTTAATTATATCTTAGGTTAGGATTTATTTTACAGGTAAATTTGTAATTATTTTAACTAGGTAACTATTAAATAGTTCTTAACTATTTAATAGCTATTGTACCTGGTTAAAATAATTACAAAGTTGCCTGTAAAATAAATATTAATCCTAAAATAGCTATAATATAATTATAATTTATATTGTAGCTATATTAGGATGTATTTTACAGGTAAGTATTTAGCTTTAAATAGGAATTATTTATTTAATAAGAGTTAATTTATTTCGTTAGATAAAAATTATATTTAACTTAGGGGGGTGTTAGTGTTAGGGTTAGACTTAGCTTTAGGGGTTAATACATTTATTAGAATAGCGGTGAGCTCCGGTCGGCAGATTAGGGGTTAATAATTGAAGGTAGGTGTCGGCGATGTTAGGGAGGGCAGATTAGGGGTTAATACTATTTATGATAGGGTTAGTGAGGCGGATTAGGGGTTAATAACTTTATTATAGTAGCGCTCAGGTCCGCTCGGCAGATTAGGGGTTAATAAGTGTAGGTAGGTGTCGGCGACGTTGTGGGGGGCAGATTAGGGGTTAATAAATATAACATAGGGGTCGGCGATGTTAGGGGTAGCAGATTAGGGGTACATAGGGATAACGTAGGTGGCGGCGATTTGCGGTCGGAAGATTAGGGGTTAATTATTTTAAGTAGCTTGCGGCGACGTTGTGGGGGGCAAGTTAGGGGTTAATAGATATAATACAGGGGTCGGCGGTGTTAGGGGCAGCAGATTAGGGGTACATAAGTATAACGTAGGTGGCGGTCGGCAGATTAGGGGTTAAAAATTTTAATCGAGTGGCGGCGATGTGGGGGGACCTCGGTTTAGGGGTACATAGGTAGTTTATGGGTGTTAGTGTACTTTAGGGTACAGTAGTTAAGAGCTTTATAAACCGGCGTTAGCCAGAAAGCTCTTAACTCCTGCTATTTTCAGGCGGCTGGAATCTTGTCGTTAGAGCTCTAACGCTCACTGCAGAAACGACTCTAAATACCAGCGTTAGAAAGATCCCATTGAAAAGATAGGCTACGCAAATGGCGTAGGGGGATCTGCGGTATGGAAAAGTCGCGGCTGAAAAGTGAGCGTTAGACCCTTTAATCACTGACTCCAAATACCAGCGGGCGCCCAAAACCAGCGTTAGGAGCCTCTAACGCTGGTTTTGACGGCTACCGCCGAACTCTAAATCTAGGCCCTAGTCTTCTCTACAGTAAATGATTTGTGCTTCTTTGGGTGATGGTATAGGTTGCTTCTGTAAGTAATAAAAATTGTTAGTTCATGACATTAATAACACAAACAAAATAACAGACATATAAAACAGTACTTGAAACCATGACTTTTAAAATAAACTGGTCATGATCAATTGTTTGCAAACAATTCATTGTGGCTATATTACATTTATGTAACTGATGAGCTCATCATTAAGTACCACGTGGTCTTTAAGAAAAAGGGGGGAATGCATTTCTTTATACTATAAACATTTTATTCATGAATAGCAACAACCTGTGAATAAAAATAAACAATTACAAAATTCTTAATTTCTAGAAGTAGACTGTACAAAGTTCATTTCTCTTCAAGTAATAGCCCTAAAAAAAAAAGAAACATAGCATTAATATAGACATAAATACAAAGTAAATAAATGAAACAAAATAAATCTCTACTTGCCTATAGTAAAATTCTACCATCACTATACATGGAATACAGGGTAATAGAATGTAGAGAATAGGGACAGATTTCTGCAATCAATTGGCAATATACACAGGCTGAGCTAAATTGAATATCAATAGATGCATTGCCAATTGTGTATAATTAAACAGTGCCCAAAATGGCCAGTTTATGTAAGGCATCTGAAATGGAACATTTGTCCCTTCTTTTTTGGATGAGGGCTCTTTGCAATTTTGCTGAGAGTCTTTTTTAGATGGGGGCTCTTTGCAAGTTTCCTCCCTAGTAGGTTCTACTATTATTTCTTTCTTTGTTAAAGAAGATATATTCTGTTCCTTTTCACCTTCAAATATAGCACTGTTTTTTCCTTCCTTACTTAAATATGATATTTTGTTCTGCCTCCTAATGTAATTTTTATCCCTGATATCTCTCATTGATGTCACACATTCCCTCATGATGTGCCCGAACTTTCCACATTTAAAACAGCATCTCAAAAATCTCTGCTTTCCCTGACTCTCAGTTAGCATAGATATATTATTATGAGTAGCATTCTTATGCTTTGAGTCTTTAAACCAGTCTTTAAGTATGTTAACAAAGTTGGTATAGGAGCTGGCATTTCTAAGAGTGATTCTTGTACTACTGTCAATTAATGTGCATTTATTTGCCATAGAATACAGAAAATCTGCATCATCTGGGGACATGTTAGGGCAGTTATAAGTTATCTTATAAAGTGCAAGGTACTCAGTACAAAACAAAATCGGGTCATCTCCTTCCTTTAAACTTGCATTTGCTATGGCACTGGTACCTCTGGCATCACGACAACACATAACATACTGTAATTCCTTTAATCTGTCCCCTGAATTTCCCCAGTTTGCATCAATATCAGGAGACACTCCTTTATGGGTGCCTACTGGTGCCCTTAGCTGTGCAGCTAATTGTGATGGCAACCAGGCCCTGAGCAAAGCACAGGCATCTCTGTTGCCTAAATTATACTGAGTAGTAACAGCTTCTAACTTATTAGAAAGGATTACAGGTGGTGTGGAGGTATCAAAGTGACCTAAAATATGGCACAAATTATTACGGTCTTGTATTGTAAAGGGGGCAGAGTTACTATGATTATTTACTTTAGTTTGTAATTGGGGGTTACTTTGTCTGCATTCTATTTGAGGAGTTAGAATAGAGGGGACTTGGTTTAAAGTTAAAAAAGGACTGTCAGGAATGTTAGGGGTTTGTCCATCTAGTTCTATAGTTTGACTTTCATTACCATCTACTTCTAAAGGACACACATGTGCTAGACTACTCCTGTAATGGTTACATTCGTCTTGTATCCCCTGTGCTTTAAGAGACAAGATACATTGTTCCTTATTTAAAAGTTGTGATTCAGACTCCCATAAGTCTGCCTTAAGTGATGCAATAACATTTTCTCTCTGCATTTCCTTTTCTTCCATACATGTTACTAATTGCTCTCCCATTCCACACCTCACTTCACATTCATTAAGCCTCTCTTGTAGCTCAGCATTCAGTTTAGTAAGTTTGTCTATCTCTTCACTCAGTGTATCACACTCACATCTCTTTTCAGAGTGACTAGCAACAGCCATAATAGATTGACCAAGTTTATCCAGCTGTTCTATGATATCAGTTCTTTCTGCCTTCCATTCCAAATCTTTCTGTTCAGCAATCTATTTTATTCTTAGAAACATACTCAGTAAATTACTTAGCTCTCTTTTTTCTATGTCTTTCTGAAACAGTTTTCTACTTAGTTCATTATTGTACTTTTCACATTTTTTAATTACATTATAAAACTGACGTGTCAATGGATCTTCTGCACATGTAATAAATGTGACAGAGGCATATTTCTTAATGTACTTCTCAACCGGTTCCATTCTTACTAACAATACACACACCAGATTCACACAACACACTATACCCAGTACAAATGTACACAATGATCACACAACAAACTATACACAGTACAGATGTACACACTGATCACACAACACACTATACACAGTACAGATGTACACACTGATCACACAACACACTATACACAGTACAGATGTACACACTGATCACACAACACGCTATACACAGTACAGATGTACACAATGATCACACAACAAACTATACACAGTACAGATGTACACACTGATCACACAACACACTATACACAGTACAGATGTACACACTGATCACACAACACACTATACACAGTACAGATGTACACACTGATCACAACACACTATACACAGTACAGATGTACACACTGATCACACAACACACTAGACACAGTACAGATGTACACACTCACAAGTACACATCTAACATCACCAATCATTTGCATTATTAGCCTAAATCTAGACCTAGAGGGATCTCCTTTTGAGCTGCATGTAAAACTGGGCTATGCCTATTACACTTTACCCTCAGAGATGTCTGGTTACTCTCTTGTTTTCAGATTTTAGTAAACTTAATTCAGCAAGAAACAATTAATACATTTACTTTTCTGTAGCATACAGGAACATAACATAAACATAACATATACTTACGGTACTTGCAGCTTTCTCACTACACAGTGTCTTGTAGATCTGCACACTTCCCACACAGATAGGTCCGGTCTGGCCTCTATTCACAAATAGTTTTTGCAGCTCCAGTACTTCAGTTTAGCAAATTCAGCTGTAGTTCAACATGGAATTAGTGATATATCCACGTCCCGTCTGGGGTGCCAAATGTAGAATCTGCTAACTTTTTAGTTACTATTTCCACACTAATATTACCTTTAGCTTAGGAAATCAGGACACTGCTTGATGAAATTATTTCTTTTATTATACAGAAAATAAGTATTTACATAGAAACAAGTTGCTAACTTATGTAAGGGAAGGAAAGGGAAGGTGGAAAAGGGGAGAGAGAGAGATGGAAGGGGAGAGGTGAGTGAGTAGAGAGCTTACCCTAGCCTACAATGGCAACTAACTTTTATAGTCATTCATTCTCTTACATAGCCCAGCCCACACTCAGCTATACATTTCTTCAGTCAGAGACTAGATGACATCATTAGATCAGGGGGGTAGAATGTGACGTCCTTAGGCTGTTGGTGATAGGAACTGAGATAAAATCAGGGCCTTGTACACCATCTGTGATGAAAAGGCCATCTGTGCTGAAGGCTGTAAATTGCAAGGGTTGTAAAATGTCTTAGTGAATCCTGTGGTATCCTTTTGATCTATTGTTTACATACAGTGGTTCATCAGATTTCCAACTGGGTTTCACTTATCTTTGTATTGTCACCTCTGAACTGGAAAAACTGGCAACTGTAGGTCAGTGTGCATTTAAACCCTTGTTTCCTTGATGTTGTAGACAAATGTCCCTTAGCATTTCATTATTCAATAATGTCCATGGAAATAACAGTCTGATATTAAAGTTAGGTGTGTTCATAAAATACAACACCATCTAAAAGCAGTAGTTATGAGTTTTACGCTATAAATCAGTTACATAAAACTCATAACTAAAGTGTTACAAAGTGCACTAAACACTCATAAACTACCTATTAACCCCTAAACTGAGGCCCTCCCGCATCGCAAATACTATATTAAAGATATTAACCCCTAATCTGCCGCTCCCGACATCGCCGCCAATAAAAATAATTATTAACCCCTATTATTAACTTCTAAACCGCTAAACCGCTCTAGAGATGTGGGACCGCTATGGGGGCTAAGTTTGCCCCCTCCTACGTTAACCTCTACATGGGGTGGTGGGAGCTGTCCCACATCTATGGAGATGGAAAAATGCACAAGCCTAATATTATTTTTTACAAAAGATTCATAGATGATCTTTTGGTGATTTAAGGAGGCAATACAGACCGGGTGAAACATTTTGTTGATTACCTGAACAATAACAACATGGGCTTAGGCTTTACCTTTGATACTAGTTCCTTGGAAATTAATTACTTGGATGTATCCTTGGTAGGAGTGACAGAAGGGAAAAAGGGCTACATAACCACAAGCATATTTCGCAAACCAACAGCTAAAAATACAATTCTGCATGCCAAAAGTAACCACCCAAACAAAGTTTTTAAAGCAATTGGCAAGGGACAGTATGTTAGAACCCTAAGAAACTGCTCCAATAAAACTACATTTGAATACAGGCAAGTGAGCTTACGGACAGGCTAATATCGAGGGAGTACCCAAAAAAGATGTTGCTTGGCATGAAGAAGGATATAGGCAAAAGGGACAGAGATTCCCTTCTGATGGATAGAACAGAGCGTAAGAATCAAAGCAAGGGACACACACATAAAACAACTTTTGACCACTTACAGTAATCAATACAGGGAAATCTGCAATATAATTTCCAAACATTATCCACTACTTTTGGCCGACGATGGCCTAGCTGACATAGTCAGAGGAGGATGTTGCTTCTCCTATAGAAGGGGTGTCACAATAGGAAATAGGGTAGCACCCACCATACTCAAAACAAGAGACAGAAACAACATGAGCTCGTGGCTGAGTACTAAAGGTGTATTTAGGTGTCATTACTCCAGCTGCATAGCATGCAAACACCTATCAGTGGGCAATGGCTTTACAAGCACTATCACTGGTGAGAGATACTTACATGAAAGATGCTTCAACTGTAGAGCAACTTATATTATTTATCTACTCATGTGCTCACAATGTGGTTTGCAATATGTAGGTATGACCTCACGAGAAGTCAGATCCAGGATCCGTGAACACATTAACAACATCAAAATGAGCACTCTCACGACACCCCTAATTACACATTTTCACTACGTTCACAACAAGAACCCCAGCTCTCTAACTTGAACGATTGTCAAACATGTCCCACCTCTATAAGAAGGGGCGACAGAGATCTTTTACTAGCCAGAGAGGAGGTCTTCTGGATCTTGAAATTGAAAACCAGAAGACCGTCTGGTTTAAACAGTAATTTGATCTAATTAATTTTTGGCACTAAGCAATTCCTTTAAATCATTTGTTAAAATGATATTCAATCGTTAAGATACTATTTATAACTAATAGTCATGGCCCATAAATTACATTTTAACTTATTCTATCCATACACACAAATTATCTGTGCAAGATTATGTAAAAGTTTATGTCACACACCAGGCAAGTGTGATGGCTATATATGATATACAATATATATATATATATATATATATATATATATATATATATATATATATATATATATATACAGGGAGTGCAGAATTATTAGGCAAATGAGTATTTTGACCACATCATCCTCTTTATGCATGTTGTCTTACTCCAAGCTGTATAGGCTCGAAAGCCTACTACCAATTAAGCATATTAGGTGATGTGCATCTCTGTAATGAGAAGGGGTGTGGTCTAATGACATCAACACCCTATATCAGGTGTGCATAATTATTAGGCAACTTCCTTTCCTTTGGCAAAATGGGTCAAAAGAAGGACTTGACAGGCTCAGAAAAGTCAAAAATAGTGAGATATCTTGCAGAGGGATGCAGCACTCTTAAAATTGCAAAGCTTCTGAAGCGTGATCATCGAACAATCAAGCGTTTCATTCAAAATAGTCAACAGGGTCGTAAGAAGCGTGTGGAAAAACCAAGGCGCAAAATAACTGCCCATGAACTGAGAAAAGTCAAGCGTGCAGCTGCCAAGATGCCACTTGCCACCAGTTTGGCCATATTTCAGAGCTGCAACATCACTGGAGTGCCCAAAAGCACAAGGTGTGCAATACTCAGAGACATGGCCAAGGTAAGAAAGGCTGAAAGACGACCACCACTGAACAAGACACACAAGCTGAAACGTCAAGACTGGGCCAAGAAATATCTCAAGACTGATTTTTCTAAGGTTTTATGGACTGATGAAATGAGAGTGAGTCTTGATGGGCCAGATGGATGGGCCCGTGGCTGGATTGGTAAAGGGCAGAGAGCTCCAGTCCGACTCAGACGCCAGCAAGGTGGAGGTGGAGTACTGGTTTGGGCTGGTATCATCAAAGATGAGCTTGTGGGGCCTTTTCGGGTTGAGGATGGAGTCAAGCTCAACTCCCAGTCCTACTGCCAGTTTCTGGAAGACACCTTCTTCAAGCAGTGGTACAGGAAGAAGTCTGCATCCTTCAAGAAAAACATGATTTTCATGCAGGACAATGCTCCATCACACGCGTCCAAGTACTCCACAGCGTGGCTGGCAAGAAAGGGTATAAAAGAAGAAAATCTAATGACATGGCCTCCTTGTTCACCTGATCTGAACCCCATTGAGAACCTGTGGTCCATCATCAAATGTGAGATTTACAAGGAGGGAAAAAAGTACACCTCTCTGAACAGTGTCTGGGAGGCTGTGGTTGCTGCTGCACGCAATGTTGATGGTGAACAGATCAAAACACTGACAGAATCCATGGATGGCAGGCTTTTGAGTGTCCTTGCAAAGAAAGGTGGCTATATTGGTCACTGATTTGTTTTTGTTTTGTTTTTGAATGTCAGAAATGTATATTTGTGAATGTTGAGATGTTATATTGGTTTCACTGGTAAAAATAAATAATTGAAATGGGTATATATTTGTTTTTTGTTAAGTTGCCTAATAATTATGCACAGTAATAGTCACCTGCACACACAGATATCCCCCTAAAATAGCTATAACTAAAAACAAACTAAAAACTACTTCCAAAACTATTCAGCTTTGATATTAATGAGTTTTTTGGGTTCATTGAGAACATGGTTGTTGTTCAATAATAAAATTAATCCTCAAAATTACAACTTGCCTAATAATTCTGCACTCCCTGTATATATATATATATATATATATATATATATATATATATATATATATTTTGCTACTTGCATATACAGCAATGACAAGTGATGATCATTTATTCTTTTGCAAATCTTACACAGAATTAGATATTAGCGTGATCATAGCACCTCCCTATTCCAAATAAAACAGAGACTTTACTAGTAGCGACACATACTCAGTGTGACACCAAATACCACATAGAGTTTTCTATTGGCTTTGACAGTGTAACTTTGACAGTCATGGTTTGATCAGTATTATACATATGAAAGCCCGTTTTTACTTGATGAAATACGGTAACAGAACAGCATAGGAGGTGTGTCTTGGTTTAACCAATAGGGATCAGGTCAACCCTTTTTAAACTTTGGATGATAGTCACTAATTTATGCTATGACTACGGCGTGGGAAGCCGAAACGTGTCAGCATTAGTGACCACCATCCTTTGCTGTCTCACAGTGTGCTGTATACAGTGGATTGTTGCAGTGTCTGTACCTGATTTTATCATTTGGATATCAGTAAAGTTATTTTACCATCTGCATGGAGTGCCGGACTATCCTTCACAGTTCTTTGTCTTCATTTTGAGCCAAATGAGGATTTCGGCAGACCCGCACTAGTTTTGAGCCCTCCCGACCCACCTTAGCAGTGAAGATTGGACGAGAACGTGACGTCAGACGCTGAGCTGAGTCACGCGTAATCTCACTGAACCCGGAACCAGCAGGCAGCTTGAGGAGGGGAGCGGACAGCATAGCCGGGAACGCCGCAGGCAGCGAAGTGTTTGCGCTCCCCCAGCACCGAGTGCCATGGACCGTTGGGACAGATTATGTGAGTTACTACGTATGCCTAAGCATACGAATTCCACTTCATTTTGCTTAAAGTCTGTTAAGGTGGTGTGTCTGTGAGGAGCTGGTTGATCCGTTCACACACGGAAAGGAGTAAACTTCTTGCATTTACACATTGCCCTAAAGATATCAGCTCTTTTTCTTAAAAAAATATAAAGTCCCACTAACATTACATACCCCCAACCCACAAAATAAAAAAACTATCTAAAAAACCTAATCTACCTATTGCCCTGAAAAGGGCATTTGTAAGGGCATTTAGCTCTTTTGCTGCCCAAACCCTAATCTAAAATAAAAACCCACTCAAAAAAAATCTTAAAAAAAAACTAACACTAACCCCGATGGTCCACTTACAGTTTTTGAAGTCCCGCTTGAATGATCTTCATCCAGGCGGCGAGAAGTCTTTATCCAGACGACCTCTTCTATCTTCATTCAGACGGCGATGTCCTCATCCAGGTGGCGAGAAGTCTTCATCCAGACGGCCGCTTCTATCTTCATCCAGGCGGCATCTTCTTTCTTGATCCCGGCAGTGCGGAGTCCATCCTGAAGACATCCAGCGCAGAGCATCCTCTTCATACGGTCGCCCCCGTATGAAGAGGATGCAAGGTACGCAATCCAAGATGGCGTCCCTTGCATTCCTTTTGAATCAGCCTATAGGAATTAGAGCTGCTAAAATCCTATTGGCTGTTTAAATAGTTTAATTTAGGTTGTTGCTATGTGGGGGGCTGGCGGTTTAGGGGTTAATAGATTTATTTAGTGGTAGTGTTGTGGGAGGCCAGAGGTTTAGGGGTTAATAGTTTTTTTAGTTGCGATGATGTCAGTGAGCGGTGGAATAGGGGTTAATAGATTTATTATAGTGTGGGCGATGTTGTGGTGCAGGGGAATAGGGGTTAATAGGTTTAGTGAAGTGGCTGCGATATCAGGAGCGACAGATTAGGGGTTAATAGTTTTCTTTAGGTTGCGGCGATATCGGGGGCGGCAGATTAGAGGTTAATAACATTATGTAGGTGTTGGCGATGTCGGTGGGGGGGCAGATTAGAGGTGTTTAGATGTGAGGTTTATGTTAGGGCGTTAGGTTTAAACTGTATTTTTTTCCCCTATAGACATCAATGGGGCTGCATTACAGAGCTTTTCTTTCAGCGATCACAGGTGTTAGGCTTTTTTCTGACCAGCTCTCCACATTGATGTCTATGGGTAAAGTGTGCACGAGCACATCAAAACAGCGCTTGTTTTTGGTGTGGTATGGAGCTTAAAAACACAATTTCGCCCACACAAGCGGTGTTTTTAAAACTTGTAATGGCTGTGCTATAGGGGGTTAAATAACGCAACTTTTCTTGCATTCGTTAATTTCCCTATAGCGCGCATAACTTGTAATCTAGCTGATTGTTCTTTATGTGAAAATCATTGAAATGTGAAATATGAATAACTCCTGTCAGGTTAGCGTGCAAGCAATAATTGTTAAGTTCTTTTCTTCTACACTTTCCATTGAAGTATATGGGGAGAAAAAGTTAGCAAAGTTGTGATATCTGAAGTCCTGAAGTTAGCGTGCATTGGGTTTCGCTTGTGCACAAACAATTTACTTTCAACTTGTAATACACGTTCTAACCCACGCACAAAACAGTACTTCTAGTAATGTTGCCGCTCGAGCCGGAGCGCTAAATAGCACACCACTTATAATATAGCCCATAGTAGCTACAAGAGCTTTAAATACTTTATAAAAATATATAAAAAAAGCACTGGAAAATAGAAAACTAGTTCAAACATGATGACAACCATTACTTTATAGAAAATAAAGTACAGAAACTAAATCATTAAACTTATAATTTCAGTATTTAAACAACTATTATAATTATAAAAAATACATCTGCATTTTATTCTAATGATAAGTTTTGCTTTGAATACATCATTATGTCTAGCATGAATTTAAAGTTTAAACTCCCTTTAAGCATTACATGGTAGAATTATTTATCTATTTGTATATTTTTGTTTCAGTTGTTGGTCCTACATTGGAATGACTCATGGAGCTCAGACCGTATCTGTGATGAAGGATGGATGCATTAGTCATGGACCTGTCCAGCACGAATTGAACCACGCTTTGGGATTTTTTCACGAGCAGTGCAGAAGTGACAGAGATGACTATGTCACCATTATTACGGAAAATATTTTACCAGGTAAGGCGCTGAACTGCAGCTGTTTTTAGAAACAAGAAAGGTTGTATGAGAGTATATAAACAGCGCTGTATACAGCAAATATAAACTAGAAATACACAATGTGTAGAAAAAAACACTTTATTTTACTGACAGACCATGGCCCCTATTTATCAAGCCGTCAATCGCAAATATGCTGGAATTCCGCAGCATAATTGTGGAGAGCCTGATTCCCCTTAGTTATCAAACCCTTCAGACCGACAAAAGTAGAAATTTGTGACGTAACATACGATCCACCGGCCTCAGTCCGACACAGATCGATGCTTACGTCACTACAGATGTTCCAAATACAAATTCGGCACTATCTGACTACTTTTGCTAGTTATCAAATTTCTAACAGGTACGCTCGGCACTATTCCGGCCCAGCATACCTGGTTTTCAATCCGCCGCCCTGGAGGAGGCAGATGCCATAGGAATCAATGGGAGTCTGAAAGCAGCAAAGCTTATGTTCGCTGCTGCCCGATATCCCATTGATTCCTATGGGAGAATAAAAGTTATGTTTACACCTAACACCCTAACATGTACCCCAAGTCTAAACACCCCTAATCTGCCGCCCCGACACCGCCGCCACCTACATTATACTTAGTAACCCCTAATCTGCCGTCCCCAACGTCGCCGCCACCACTATATTAAATTTATTAACCCCTAAGCCTAAGTCTAACCCTAACAACCCTAACTTAAATCTAATTTAAATAAATCTATATAAAATTCCTATCATTACCTAAATAATTTATATTTAAAACTAAATACTTACCTATAAAATAAACCCTAAGCTAGCTACAATATAACGAATAGTTACATTGTAGCTAGCTTAGGGTTTATTTTTATTTTACAGGCAAGTTTGTATTTATTTTAATTAGGTAGAATAGTTACTAAATAGTTATTAACTATTTACTTACTACCTAGCTAAAATAAATACAAATTGACCTGTAAAATAAAACCTAACCTAAGTTACAATAACACCAAGAATTCTATCAGCCAATCGGAAATAAGGTAGAAAAAATCCTATTGGCTGATGCAATCAATTTAATAACTTTATTTAGTTGCGGCGGGGTCCGTGAGCAACGGGATAGGGGTAAAACAGTGTAGTATAGTGTGGGTGTTTAGTGACAGTATACCAATAAAGCTGGGAAAAAGCCGAAGAGCAGCGAGATCGATGACTGTCAGTTAACAACAGCCCGCTGCTCATCGCCTCGTACTTGGTGCACAGCTTTTTGACAGCTTTTTTGGTAACTATGCAGAGCTTATTCAGGTCCACAGCAGCGATGTAAGGCGATCTTAAGCAAGTGTATTGGTGCCGTTGAATGCAAGTAAGTTGACGGCTTGATAAGTAGGTCCCCATGTCTTAGAACATTTAAAAAGATTCAACATATACCTATTCACAAAGCAATAGTATTAAATGTTGCTATTGTATATAGTCCTAACACATAGGTAAAAAAACTATGTGCACAATGGAGGGCAAAGTGTCCCCACTTTCATACAATATACAAATTTACAACATACAAATATGCAGTATTAAATCACAAGTATAAAAAACTTTTAAAAAACAAAAAATCATATAGTACTCTGATAAATGAAGAGCGGCAGAAACTGCAAACACTTGCCTGACCAGACTCTGTGTATACGTTACCAATGAAGAGCGAGAGAAACTGCAAACACTTGCCTGGCCAGACTCTGTGTATACGTTACCAATGAAGAGCGAGAGAAACTGCAAACACTTGCCTGGCCAGACTCTGTGTATACGTTACCAATGAAGAGCGAGAGAAACTGCAAACACTTGCCTGACCAGACTCTCTGTAAACGTTACCAATGAAGAGCGAGAGAAACTGCAAACACTTGCCTAACCAGACTCTGTGTATACATTACCAATGAAGAGCGAGAGAAACTGCAAACACTTGCCTGGCCAGACTCTGTGTATACGTTACCAATGAAGAGCGAGAGAAACTGCAAACACTTGCCTGGCCAGACTCTGTGTATACGTTACCAATCGAGAGAGAGAGAAACTGCAAACACTTGTCTGGCCACACTCTTTGTATACGTTACCAATGAAGAGCGAGAGAAACTGCAAACACTTGCCTGACCAGACTCTGTGTATACGTTACCAATGAAGAGCGAGACAAACTGCAAACACTTGCCTGACCAGACTCTGTGTATACGTTACCAATGAAGAGCGAGACAAACTGCAAACACTTGCCTGACCAGACTCTGTGTATACGTTACCACTACTAGTTTCCTGAGGAAGGGGCATATCCCTGAAACTAGTAGTGGTAACGTATACACAGAGTCTGGCCAGGCAAGTGTTTGCAGTTTCTCTCGCTCTTCATTGGTAACGTATACACAGAGTCTGGCCAGGCAAGTGTTTGAAGTTTCTCTCGCTCTTCATTGGTAACGTACACAGAGAGTCTGGTCAGGCAAGTGTTTGCAGTTTGTCTTGCTTTTCATTGGTAATGTATACACAGAGTCTGGCCAGGCAAGTGTTTGAAGTTTCTCTCGCTCTTCATTGGTAACGTATACACAGAGTCTGGTCAGGCAAGTGTTTGCAGTTTCTCTCGCTCTTCATTGGTAATGTATACACAGAGTCTGGCCAGGCAAGTGTTTGCAGTTTCTCTCGCTCTTCATTGGTAACGTATACACAGAGTCTGGCCAGGCAAGTGTTTGCAGTTTCTCTCGCTCTTCATTGGTAACGTATACACAGAGTCTGGCCAGACAAGTGTTTGCAGTTTCTCTCGCTCTTCATTGGTAACGTATACACAGAGTCTGGCCAGGCAAGTGTTTGCAGTTTCTCTCGCTCTTCATTGGTAACGTATACACAGAGTCTGGCCAGACAAGTGTTTGCAGTTTCTCTCGCTCTTCATTGGTAACGTATACACAGAGTCTGGTCAGGCAAGTGTTTGCAGTTTCTCTCGCTCTTCATTGGTAACCTATACACAGAGTCTGGCCAGACAGGTGTTTGAAGTTTCTCTCGCTCTTCATTGGTAACGTATACACAGAGTCTGGTCAGGCAAGTGTTTGCAGTTTCTCTCGCTCTTCATTGGTAACGTATACACAGAGTCTGGCCAGGCAAGTGTTTGAAGTTTCTCTCGCTCTTCATTGGTAACGTATACAGAGAGTCTGGTCAGGCAAGTGTTTGCAGTTTGTCTCGCTTTTCATTGGTAATGTATACACAGAGTCTGGTCAGGCAAGTGTTTGCAGTTTCTCTCGCTCTTCATTGGTAACGTATACACAGAGTCTGGCCAGGCAGGTGTTTGCAGTTTCTCTCGCTCTTCATTGGTAACCTATACACAGAGTCTGGCCAGGCAGGTGTTTGAAGTTTCTCTCGCTCTTCATTGGTAATGTATACACAGAGTCTGGCCAGGCAAGTGTTTGCAGTTTCTCTCGCTCTTCATTGGTAACGTATACACAGAGTCTGGCCAGGCAAGTGTTTGAAGTTTATCTCGCTCTTCATTGGTAACGTATACAGAGAGTCTGGTCAGGCAAGTGTTTGCAGTTTGTCTCGCTTTTCATTGGTAATGTATACACAGAGTCTGGCCAGGCAAGTGTTTGCAGTTTCTCTCGCTCTTCATTGGTAACGTATACACAGAGTCTGGTCAGGCAAGTGTTTGCAGTTTCTCTCGCTCTTCATTGGTAACGTATACACAGAGTCTGGCCAGGCAAGTGTTTGCAGTTTCTCTCGCTCTTCATTGGTAACGTATACACAGAGTCTGGTCAGGCAAGTGTTTGCAGTTTCTCTCGCTCTTCATTGGTAACCTATACACAGAGTCTAGCCAGGCAGGTGTTTGAAGTTTCTCTCGCTCTTCATTGGCAACGTATACACAGAGTCTGGTCAGGCAAGTGTTTGCAGTTTCTCTCGCTCTTCATTGGTAACGTATACACAGAGTCTGGCCAGGCAAGTGTTTGAAGTTTCTCTCGCTCTTCATTGGTAACGTATACAGAGAGTCTGGTCAGGCAAGTGTTTGCAGTTTCTCTCGCTCTTCATTGGTAACGTATACACAGAGTCTGGCCAGGCAGGTGTTTGCAGTTTCTCTCGCTCTTCATTGGTAACGTATACACAGAGTCTGGCCAGGCAAGTGTTTGCAGTTTCTCTCGCTCTTCATTGGTAACGTATACACAGAGTCTGGTCAGGCAAGTGTTTGCAGTTTCTCTCGCTCTTCATTGGTAACCTATACACAGAGTCTAGCCAGGCAGGTGTTTGAAGTTTCTCTCGCTCTTCATTGGCAACGTATACACAGAGTCTGGTCAGGCAAGTGTTTGCAGTTTCTCTCGCTCTTCATTGGTAACGTATACACAGAGTCTGGCCAGGCAAGTGTTTGAAGTTTCTCTCGCTCTTCATTGGTAACGTATACAGAGAGTCTGGTCAGGCAAGTGTTTGCAGTTTGTCTCGCTTTTCATTGGTAATGTATACACAGAGTCTGGTCAGGCAAGTGTTTGCAGTTTCTCTCGCTCTTCATTGGTAACCTATACACAGAGTCTGGCCAGGCAGGTGTTTGAAGTTTCTCTCGCTCTTCATTGGTAACGTATACACAGAGTCTGGCCAGGCAAGTGTTTGCAGTTTCTCTCGCTCTTCATTGGTAACATATACACAGAGTCTGGTCAGGCAAGTGTTTGCAGTTTCTCTCGCTCTTCATTGGTAATGTATACACAGAGTCTGGTCAGGCAAGTGTTTGCAGTTTCTCTCGCTCTTCATTGGTAACGTATACACAGAGTCTGGTCAGGCAAGTGTTTGCAGTTTCTCTCGCTCTTTATTGGTAACGTATACACAGAGTCTGGTCAGGCAAGTGTTTGCAGTTTCTCTCGCTCTTCATTGGTAACGTATACACAGAGTCTGGCCAGGCAAGTGTTTGCAGTTTCTCTCGCTCTTCATTGGTAACGTATACACAGAGTCTGGCCAGGCAAGTGTTTGCAGTTTCTCTCTCTCTCGATTGGTAATGTATACACAGAGTCTGGTCAGGCAAGTGTTTGCAGTTTCTCTCGCTCTTCATTGGTAACGTATACACAGAGTCTGGCCAGGCAAGTGTTTGCAGTTTCTCTCGCTCTTCATTGGTAACGTATACACAGAGTCTGGCCAGGCAAGTGTTTGCAGTTTCTCTCGCTCTTCATTGGTAACGTATACACAGAGTCTGGTCAGGCAAGTGTTTGCAGTTTCTCTCGCTCTTCATTGGTAAGGTATACACAGAGTCTGGTCAGGCAAGTGTTTGCAGTTTCTCTCGCTCTTCATTTATCAGAGTACTATATGATTTTTAGTTTTTTAAAAGGTTTTTATACTTGTGATTTAATACTACATATTTGTATGTTGTAAATTTGTATATTGTATGAAAGTGGGGACAATAGTGCTCCATTTTATCTCAAAAACTTTAATTTGCCCTCCATTGTGCAAATAGTTTTTAACCTATGTGTTAGGACTATATACAATAGCAACATTTAATACTATTGCTTTGTGAATAGGTATATGTTATATCTTTTTAAATGTTCTAAGACATGGTCTGTCAGTAAAATAAAGTGTTTTTTTTCTACACATTGTGTATTTCTAGTTTATATTTGCTGTATACAGCGCTGTTTATATACTCTCATATATATATTTATATTTTTTATAAAGGGCTTGTAAGAAATTGCTGTGGTGAGTAGAAGAATTTAATGGCGTTGATCTCAATACTTCAGAAAGTTCAAGAGAAAAACACCATATGGGATTTTTGAAGATAAATCATTTGTTGCGTTTTTCTAAAGTTGTGTGATTGAGCCCTGTTTAGGAGGAAGGATCTGACACTCTGCTGTATGCAGCTGGTGTAATCTAAATGTAATATTTGATCTATTAAAGGGACAGTCTAGTCAGAATTAAACTTTCATGATTCAGATAGGGCATGTAATTTTAAATAACTAGAGTGAATGTAGATCCTGCGCAGAAGACAGATGGGGGGAGGGGATTGGGAATACCTCTAGCTCTCCTCAACGGATACCCTAGTGTACCCGATGTAAACAGAAAACGATAGGGGGTGGAGGTGAGCGCCAAAGTAGGCTGAGGAAGGGAAAGGGGGACAACTGTAGCCCACAATGTGGGTCCTCCTACTAGTAGTTATGGAGTGAATGTACAAAAGATATATGCTAAAATGGGTATACAAGTTAAAAATGTATATCAATATTTATTCCACACAATCGGTTAAAAATATCAGTGATCTTCTAAAACATACAGTCAAAAAGATATATTACACATTCATAAATAATCATGGATCCATGTTACAATAACGAAATGTAGAAAATGACATAAAATCTGAAAAAATAAAAATAAAAATAAAAGTAAAAATGACCTGGTGCACCTAAAAACGTCTGACAATGAATGACCTGATAGGCCAAGTGTCTTAGTATGGGTGGTACTCTATGGTACAATCCGGATATTGATGAGTGTTCTTATGATTGTATTTATCCAAACAGATAATGGTGTGAAAAAAAGGAAAAGTGTCTATATTATATATCCGATTCAGAAAAATTCCAAAATAGTGTGTATCCTGTGATCCCAAATGTGAAGAAAATATAAGTAACTTTGCAAAAAATGTGGAAATCCTCAAATGGGTGAAACAAAAAGAAATTAGTCTTTCAAAAGTTAATCAATAAGTGTCCAAAATGATATAGTGGATTCTGTGCAGTGAAGTTGTCTCCCAGTTGGATACAATAAAACAATAAAACAAAATAAAACTGTGCAAAAACCTGCAAAGAAAACAAACAATACTATAATATATATAAACTGTTCAGTGGATATATCAGTATTATGCTTACTCAAATCAGTCGACGCGTTTCGGCCATATCCTCCTGGCCTTTAAATAACTTTCCAATTTACTTTTATCATCAAATATGCTTGGTTTTCTTAGTATTCTTAGTTATAAACTAAACCTAGGTAGGCTCATATGCTAATTTCTAAGCCCTTGAAGGCTGACTTATCACATGCTTTTTTATTTGCTTTTCACAACAGGAGACTGCTAGTTCATGTAGGCCATATAGATAATATTGCGCTCATGCCTAAGGAGTTATCTATGAGTTAGCACAACACAGCACTAATTGCCTAAAATGCAAGTCAATAGATAATAAATAAAAGTATGTTCCCACGGGAATAGGGCCTTCAATTCCCCCTGTATTTGTATGTTAAACTTTGGTGTCTTTTATATTGTATTGTACTGTACTTTTATCTTAGTACCCATGGAAAGAGATAAAAAAGCATATTAATTTAATTGTGTTGGTTATGCAAAATTAGGGAATAGGCATTAGGAAATAAAGGGATTATCTATCTTTTAAAACAATAACAATTCTGGTGTAGACTGTACCTTTAAGTCTGAGCAAATCTAAGTCTCACATCTCCTCCTCACAGTCAAATAAAATGGGAAGAAGGAATCCTATAAAGAGCAGATCTAAATCTTTAGAATGTTGACCTGTTGATCGTTATGTAAAGATGGTTTACAGCTTACAGTGACACAAAGGAAGGGCCCTTTAGCCATTCTGACTTATGTAAATGTATTCTGATTATTGTACTCCGCAACTGTATACTTAAAGGGAAAGTGTACTGTAAATTTGTTTTACCCTTAATTTGTTTCCAGTGACTTGTTTTACCAGCAGCAGCAGATAATCAAATAGGTTTATTTTTATTTTTTTATATAAAATATCTGGTTTTGTTCCTTGAAATCACAACCCATTACAATGTTCTGAGCTTGCAGGGAAATCAGACATCTTTATCTTAAAACATTTTATACATACAAATGCTTCCTTTTTTTGTTTTGTCTGTATACCAATACTTACATACAATACTTAGTGCCTGATAATCGAAGATTCTCCTGCTTGAAGAGAAATTGTAGTGCAGACTTCACAGGGACTGAACTCACTGAATGATCAAAAAATAAAGGGCGGCACTCTCCAGCACTGCAAGACACCTTTCATTTCTGTATGGGAAGGAGAGACAAGCCCAGAGCAATTAGAACTGCATGATATGAGAGTTTTAATACAATTAAACTTTGTACTTTGTATTTTATATAATTACACTTAAGTTTAGGTCTTTTTAGTATTATTACATTTAAGCTTTGCACTTTCTATTTTATATTTTAATAGATTTAGATTTAGATCTAGCAGTGATTTTACAAATTCTGATTATGTTTTTAAACTGTCTGTTTTACTTTATCAAATTAGGATCATACTTTGTATATTTTTATGTATATTTTAAAACTCATATTGCACTTTGTATTTTCTCTATTTTAAATAAAACAGAGCTTCAGAAAGTGTAATGGACAGGGGAAGTCCCAGGGTATGTTGGAAGCTCTCTTACAAATCCTGTGAAATGCTGAAAGCAGTTTAAACAAGCTGGTCTCACTGATTATTCTCGCCAACTGTATGCAGATGAATTTTGCTCAAAATTCACAATACACTTATTAAACTGACAGAAAAGTAATATATACTAAACTATAGGCAAACACAAGTTACATTGTAGTGAAAACATTTCATTTTATTTTGTAATTGATGCAAATGAGCCTTTATATCAACCCTGGGTCTTCTCCAGTTACCTTATCTCTCTACTGTGAAACTTTGTATCCCATAGAGCTTCACTACTTTATATGGAAGGCATTTCTCATCACTCTGGGACTTCTACGCTCTGCACTTTTTCTTATAGAAATCAGTGAGTTTAGCCCCTGTGAAGCCTGCAATAGAATTTCTCTCCAAACTAGAGAATTTATGCTTATCAGGCCCATAGAAAGTAATGAAGCTGTCAGTTTTTTCAATTTTATTTTAAATAGAATAAATACAAACTGCAATGTAATTTGTAAAACACACACAGACATATACAACGTATGATCCTAATTTGTTCAAGTTACACAGAAACTGTAAAAGTTTAATCAGAATTTGTAAAAATTACAATCCTAAATACACTGCTGCAGAGTAAATAAAATACAAAATAGAAAGTGCAAAGTTTGTATGTAATACAAATGAATTGGAAGTGTAAAGTAATAAAAAAAAAAACAGCACAAAGTGTAAATGTAGCAGAACTATCTTATCATGCAGTGCTATATTGTACTGGGCTTGTCTTTCCTTCACATACAGCAATGCAGAGAATGCCTCTTGGAGAACTGTAACAAAATCTGCCCTATAAGAATTTCACTCCAGCAGTGCTGGACGATCATTTTAGATCATCTCACCTGAGTGGAGAGGTTTAGAAAGGGCCTAATAATTGAAACCTCTGCTCTGAAGAGATGATCTAATATGTCTCATCAGTACTGCAAAGTCCCTCAAAGACTTTTAAGATGGTGATTTTTTTATTGAGAGAAACCTACATAGCAAAATAATGCTCCAAAAAGCCCTTAAAGATATACAGAGATTTCTCTCCATGCTGGAAAGTTTTTGATCTTCATGCTCTGAGGGCCGATATTCAAATGCTCATTGGCACAGAGAGAAATCAT
Source organism: Bombina bombina (assembly GCF_027579735.1). Lineage (NCBI taxonomy): Eukaryota > Metazoa > Chordata > Amphibia > Anura > Bombinatoridae > Bombina > Bombina bombina. Next base: position 156,006 of record NW_026510737.1, read on the forward strand.
GCAAAAACCTTTGGATTTTTTTAGACCTTATATTGTAATGTAGATGTATCTCATTTACATCAATAACCCTACATAGTGAGATAAATATCTTTCAAATTAAAATTTATGTTCCTAGCATCATTTTAAGTACCTCTCCATGCTGTCAAGATGTCTTAGATCATCTCGCCTGAGCTGAGAGCTTTTGAATTTCAAGCCCTAGAGAGTACAATTGAAAAATAACATTTTATTACTTATCTCTCCAACCCCCCAACACACTGGGAGCGGTTTTACTTGAGTTTTTAAATTTCAGTATACATAGGGATACCACAAGCAACAACAGCTATTGCAAATGTCAAAATAGGAGCTATTTGTAAACAATTTAATACACTCCAGCAGGTAAAATGGATAATGGTGAACAAATTAAAGTAGAGCCATTTTTACAATACACTGTCCCTTTAATTTTGCAGTGCTGCATAATATGTTGGCTCTTAATAAATAAGCAATGATAATAATAAAAAAATAGATAGAAGAAATAGACGAGGAAACACCACCATCACTGTGCCTAAGTGTTGCCTTTTGCAATGGACTTTCCTTCAAACAGGCAGTTTAAAACCTAGGAGCTAAGGAGCCCCTGGCTTCTAGAATTGTACTCCTTGCTCTTAACTTGTTGGGTTATTCTCTACATAACTATATACAAATACTGCTGTCTGGCTAAAATTATGTCTGGCTTCTAAATGTTCTTACTTAAATTTTAAAAAAATGTGCTGATCATTGTCATAGGGTGACCTCTCAGTGCTGGAAGTCCAACCTCTGCTTCAGCGAGGTTCCACAGGGGAGTCATTCACTTGGTACACAGGAACTGAAAGTGATCTACAGCTGTCACTGAAAGACATTGCTGGGGGAAGTATAGCTGTGAGCCCTGCAATTCTCTCCAGCAAAAGTATTTTGCCTGGAGCTAAATTTCGAGGGGGGAAGGAATTGTCCCCTTGCCCCTCTCTTCTGGAATCCCATAACATGCCTACGTTGGATCTGGTCTCCTACACACTAGGCAACAGTTACATGTATGTTATGCTGTCCTAAAACAATATAATTATCCAGTTCTTAGGTTCTTACCTGCAAAAGAAAAGAATTAGCACAATGTAGAAAATACTGTTTCATTATTGTGATGATTTAACAGTATCCATCTGTGGGCTTGTTTCCAATGGGCCAATAAAAATGTAGCCATAAGCTACTGAAGTTGCCAACAGCTAAAAGTAGTAGGTTATTTTGTGCAGTGCGTGCAGTCAATCTTTTCTTTTTTTTAGCAAAAACATTATTTTTGTTTTATTCAAATTTTAAATGTATTGAGATATACAATATTTATTGCTGCCCTGGCATATACCTACCTGGAATTATGGAGAAATGTGCTTTATTATGATTTTATATGTAAATACATATTGATATATAGAAAGGAACATAATTCAATCTTGTCTCAATAAATATTCTTTATACCAATAAATTAATAAAGTGAATCACTTGCATTGTTTGTAAACTTTAATATCTCAATGGGAATTAACCCTCAAGAAGCTTATTTTTCCTTTTTTACACCTAGTTCCGTACGCCGTAATGTTTGTGACCTTATCGACATTTTCCAGTGTAAAGTGTTTTACCTGTTTGCAAGTCCATTGGAAAATCAGTGTAATGCGCTTTTCAGCTTCTTTTATTTTCCATGGGAAGTGTAATATCTTTTCTGCAGCCGGCGATAATGGAAAATGCGCCATCGGAAACTATAGATAAGCGTAATGGCTTCCAACAGTAGTTTTTTTCCTTTTGTGACCTTGCAAAAACCCAGTTGCAGCACAATGGATACTAGCCCTGTATTTGTGATGAGTGTTTATAAATTAAGTTTATGGGTTTGATAACATTATTCGTTCTTATTCCCAGCATCATGAATCATTTTCTGTTACAGATAAGATGTACAACTTCAATAAGGAGAACACAAATAACCTTGGTGTTCAATATGACTATTCATCACTAATGCATTATCCACGGTAAGAAAATAATAATGCTTATAAAGGTCTTTTCTGCAGATATATATTGCTGTGTTGGTTTTGTCTACATGATACAACATCTGTCTCTTTGTTTCAGCTACGCATTTGGTAACCCATCAGGCATAGATACTATAGTACCAAAACCTGACCCAAACGTTCCTCTTGGCCAGTCTTATGGATTAAGCAATTTGGATGTTCTTAAAATTAATCGTCTATATGAGTGCGGTAAGTATCATGCGCATTTGGTTGTGATGAGAGAGTTAAGGTTATTTTTTTTTAAAGGACCATTGTCTTTTATCAATTTGTGAATAAATATTTACAGTTTCCAACTGAATCAGAAACTACAAAAACTGCTCAGTAAGCTGCCACATTTCACAAATTTGTTTCTCAGTATTCCCCATGTTTGCCAGCTAAGATGTGTGCAAATGGAAAGGTCTCAAATATTGCAACAAATTGTTCAATAAAGTGTTTACTGACTCTCCAATTAGTCACACTGGGAGTTATCCAATTGTTTTCAGATTCACAGGATCCCCAACATTATATTAATATATTAACTTATTGTCCTGTCCATGTAACAAGATATCTCCCAATGTGTTTATGTTCATTATCTTTGTGCCGTTATTATGTACTGTATTTTATAACTAATAATGATTTTATTTTGTAAGTAGCTAAAGAATAAACATCAGATTTCATGCTTATAGATTATTCCTTAGGTAAATATTAGTTATCTCAAAAGGTATAAGATACTAATGTATTATTTTTTTTTATTATTATTATTTTTTTTAGATATCTGTAGCAGTTTGCTCACTTCCCCCACTGGAACAGTGACTTCAGCAAACTATCCATCTGCATATCTAAATAATGCTAATTGCTTATGGCTTATCCGCATCCCAGATAATAAGGTATTTTTCACTAATATGTACATAGATAATACACATATCATTTAGACCAGATGTAATAGAGCCAAGTTTTAATTGCTAAAGAGCTAGATTATAAGTGGAACGCTAAGAGTGGCGCTGGTTGCAATGTAAATATCATGACCATGCTATTTTTAGAGCGGTATTATCAGTGAAATGTAAATGTGAAAGCTTGAGCGCAAACTAATTTTGTGCTCGTCGGGTTAGTGTGACTAAAGACCTTATATAAAGGTTTAATACATTTGCACTAAACACAACATAAATACATTTTAAATAAAATAAGTTACACTCATTTATACAGAATTTAGTAATATGTTATATAGGGTTGCCAACGTTTTTTTTTTTTTTTAACACAGGGGCATATTTATCAAAGTGCGAGCAGACATGATACGATGTAGCATACGCTGTTGGCATTTATCATTGCATCAGCAGTTCACTAGAACTGCTTGTGCAGTGCCGCCCCCTGCAGATTCACGGCCAATCAGCTGCTAGCAGGGGGTGTCAATCAACCCGATCACATTCGATCGGATTAACTTTTGTCCGCCGCCTCAGAGCAGGTGGACAAGTTATGAAGCCGCAGTCTTTAGACCGCTGCTTCTTAACTTCTGTTTCCGGCGAGCGTGAAAGCTCACCGGAAACAAGGGGCATCAAATTGATAATTTGTCCCCTAAGAATTCTCCAGGACCATTCTCTTTTGTGGGCTGTCTTGATAATGAATATCGGCTTAAAGTAAATTTCATTTTTATTACATTTAGGAGCTTTTTTTTTAAAATAAAACAAATTAAGTGCATTCTGTTCCTTTTATTGTGAAAAAGCCCATTATGTGATTTAAAAACATACATTGAAGTAGAGTTTTATAATCCTTTAAGGACACGAAGCAGTAAAACACATCTGCTACATTATTATCTGAGAGAATACAGCAGATAATGAGAATGCATCTTTCTGTAAAATAGAGAGAGAGCGTTTTCAACTAGAAATATGTGATTTTTGAATACGTTTTTAAACAATTTGAAATGGCTAAAAAAGCTTCTATGAAAAGCATTAATAGCAAAGTTGCATTCATTTTTAAGCATTTAACATAACCCAATTATTACAACTTCTGATCAGTGTTCTTAACAAATATCTATGCATTCATAAAACAAACTGAACACAATACAACATAAGATTTGTCTGTGACAATAGTCTGAGACATCCTTAACTTCAGTTGGAATGTCTGTCAGAAATGTTATAGTGTACTCTTCCTTTAACTTCAGTTGGAATACCTGTCAGCCAGCGTACCTGGTTTTCAATCCGCCGCCCTGGATTCCGATCAGCCAATAGAATGCGAGCTCAATCTGATTGGCTGATCCAATCAGCCAATCGTATTGAACTTGAATCTGATTGGCTGATTCCATCAGCCAATCAGAATTTTCCTACCTTAATTCCGATTGGCTGATAGAATCCTATCAGCCAATTGGAATTCGAGGGACGCCATCTTGGATGACGTCCCTTAAAGGAACCTTCATTCGGACTTAGGACGTCGCAAGAAGAGGATGGATCCGCGCCGGAGGTCTTCAACATGGAGCCGCTTGTCACCGCTTTGAAGAAGATGGTTGCCGGTCCGGATCTACTCTTCTGCCCGGATAGGAGGAAGACTTTGGAGCCTCTTCTGGACCTCTTCAGCCGCCACTTGATAGAAGACTTCAGCCGGATTATGGATCGCCAGCCCCCGCTTGGGCTTGGATGAAGACTTCGGAGGCTTGGATGAAGACTTCGGAGGACGGATCGGTGAACCTGGCATGGTGAAGACAAGGTAGGGAGATCTTCAGGGGCTTAGTGTTAGGTTTATTTAAGGGGGGTTTGGGTTAGATTAGGGGTATGTGGGTGGTGGGTTGTAATGTTGGGGGGGTATTGTATGTTTTTTTTTACAGGCAAAAGAGCAGTTTTCTTTGGGGCATGCCCCGCAAATGGCCCTTTTCAGGGCTGGTAAGGTAAAAGAGCTTTGAACTTTTTAAATTTAGAATAGGGTAGGGCATTTTTTTATTTTGGGGGTCTTTGTTATTCTATTAGGGGGCTTAGAGTAGGTGTAATTAGTTTAAAATTGTTGTAATGTTTTTCTAATGTTTGTAAATATTTTTTTATTTTTTTGTAACTTAGTTCTTTTTTATTTTTTGTACTTTAGTTAGTTTATTTAATTGTAGTTATTTGTAGGTATTGTATTTAAGTAATTTATTGATAGTGTAGTGTTAGGTTTAATTGTAACTTAGTTTAGGGTTTATTATACAGGTAATTTTGTAATTATTTTAACTAGGTAGCTATTAAATAGTAAATAACTATTTAATAGCTATTGTACCTGGTTAAAATAAATACAAAGTTGCCTGTAAAATAAATATTAATCCTAAACTAGCTATAATATAATTATAATTTATATTGTAGCTATATTAGGGTTTATTTTACAGATAAGTATTTATCTTTAAATAGGAATAATTTATTTAATAAGAGTTAATTTATTTCGTTAGATTTAAATTATATTTAACTTAGGGGGGTGTTAGTGTTAGGGTTAGACTTAGCTTTAGGGGTTAATACATTTATTAGAGTAGCGGTGTGGTCCGGTCGGCAGATTAGGGGTTAATAATTGTAGGTAGGTGGAGGCGACGTTGGGTGCGGAAGATTAGGGGTTAATAAATATAATATAGGGGTCGGCTGTGTTAGGGGCCGCAGATTAGGGGTACATAGGTATAATGTAGGTTGCGGCGGTTTGCGGTCGGCAGATTAGGGGTTAAAAATTTTATTATAGTGGCGGCGATGTGGGGCGACCTCGGTTTAGGGGTACATAGGTAGTTTATGGGTGTTAGTGTACTTTAGAGCACAGTAGTTAAGAGCTTTATGAACTGGCGTTAGCCCAGAAAGCTCTTAACTACTGACTTTTTTCTGCGGCTGGAGTTTTGTCGTTAGATTTCTAACGCTCACTTCAGTCATGACTCTAAATACCGGCGTTAGAAAGATCCCAATGAAAAGTTAGGATACGCAAATGGCGTAGGGGTATCTGCGGTATGGAAAAGTCGCGGCTGCAAAGTGAGCGTTAGACCCTTTCCGGACTGACTCTAAATACCGGCGGTAGCCCAAAACCAGCGTTAGGAGCCTCTAACGCTGGTTTTGACGGCTAACGCCAAACTCTAAATCTAGGCCTATGGAATTAGTCTGTTTTACTTCTTCCATGGTGGGCTCATAAAGAAAGAGAGCTTACAAAATAATACTGATAGGAAACATGTGTCCCAGCATGCATTACTCCTCATAAACTGGCTTGCAAGGGAAGTGGCATTAGGTTTACCTCTCTGAACAGGCAAAAGCAATTACCACAAGTCCATGTGCTCGTGCAATAGACCATTAGCAAGAGCAGATTCCCTTATATTCGGATGTACAATATGTGATAGAGCAGGTACACACTGTCAGATATCAGTAAAAAATAAAGCTAAAAAGGAGGAGGATACAAGCAGGCCGGTTACGTTCCTTCAGGAGACTGTGTAGAACATTACTCCGGTAGTAGCAAATTAATTGTGCACTGCACAAGTTTTGCCTCTTCATGTTGAGATTTGCACACTCAGTGCTGCCCTCGGTAATACTGTAATCCAGAGGTCATAAGACTAAACAGGCTGCTTTTGTCATCCATGATCTGTCAACATCTACCCGCCCTCCTGTCTATCTACTGTGCCATATGAAGCTGCACTCTGCACCACCATTAGAAAAAGAACTAAGTACAACTGTTAGACTTATTCCCTTATTCTTTCCAATGGCAGGGCGAGTCATTCATAACTGTTGGGAATACAACACTTGGCCACCAGGAGGAGGCAAAGACACCCTATCCAAAACTATAAGTATCTGTCCCACTTCCCCTATTCCACCAGTCATTCTTTCCCTAGTAATCCTGGAGGTTGGTGAAGTAAATGCTCTGAAGAAAAATAGAATGTAAGTCCTTTAATGGGTAGTTTCCCTGCAAGATAGGACTGGGGTTGTATTGTAGCCATGTAATTCTCTTAGTAAGAGTATTGGTGAATGTTAGCTCTGGATGTTGCAAGGAACCTTTCTTAGCCTCCTTCCAATATAACTTGCTAACATCCCTCCTGGCAACCAGTGTTAGCTTACACTGCTTTCCTTTCTACCTCTGGCCCCTGTCAGATGTGGATGAATCTGTCAGACCTGGATGTGCTGTGACTGCTCCACAGCAGAGACCATGGAGGGTAAGTCCTTTTTTTTACTTATTTAGACCTTTACCTGGGCAGATATGCTTTATTCTGTCTCTTCAGGGAAAGGGGGGTGTTTAAGGGCGACCAGCTGGCACCTCCTTGCCTTCAAAGATGAGTATAGGGACATTTGTTATTTCCTCTGCTGGGGATATCGTTTAATGGAGCAACCGGGAGTTCCATACTCCTATGCAGCTTTAGGTTAGTGGTAAGCTAGCCGGCACTTCCCTAAGAGGACCCGGCGCACCTAATACACATTAGCCCTCAGTATGACAGTGAGGTGTTACACTGATGGTTGTGGCCATAACCGTTCAGTGGCTTTTATAATTGGATTCCCCCTAGTGGCGGGAGTCTAATTATATATGTTGTAGTTCTTTTATTGTAATGTGTAGTCGGAGGTGCCACCACTATAAATAATAAAGGTACCAACGGAGTTCCTTTATATTGGTACGTTTATTATTTATAGTGGCGGCACCTCCGACTACACAAGATGAGGAGAGGCTACCGCAAGCTGTATCATGTACTTATTCCCTCTTACAAGGGGTTTTTTGGGAAATACATTTTGTTAGGGTTGGATCTAGGAGGCATCACAATATTTTGACTGGACGGTGCATTAGTGGCGGTTCTAGACAAATTTTACTGGGGGGGCCAAGGTGGGGCCAGTGTTTAATCAGAGGGGCACATTAAAAAAACGAAACAAATTATATTTAAACATTAAATACTTTTATTTTGCTTTACATTAAAATCATACAAACATTTATTTTGTGCATCAATTGAAACAATGAGGTAGGGCCATCAAAAATTAGAAATTAACCACAGATAATATTTAATCCATAATACATTGCACGTATAACACATGATGACACCATCATTTAAAAATTCAGCCATGGTCATTTATATATATATATAGTAACAATGTTAATGACAGAACTGAAATGTGCTGAATATCAATGATGGAATATATATATAAATGTTGGTTCCCTGTAGCCATTGCAGCATCCCTGCTGATTATTTTGGGGGATTTGCACATCAGTTTTTAGGCACACAGTCGGTTTTTGTTTTCCTAGTGCCAGTCCCAGACGTGCTTGCTACCTATACTTAAAGGGACATGAAACCCAAATTTTTTCTTTTATGATTTAGAAAGAGCATGCAATTTTAAACAACTTTCTAATTTACTTCTATTATCTAATTTGTTTTATTCTCTTGATATACTGTGCTGAAAAGCATATCTAGATATGCTCAGTAGCTGCTGATTGGTTGCTGTACATAGATGCCTCATATGATTGGCTCACCCATGTGCATTGCTATTTCTTCAACAAAGGATATCTAAATAATGAAGCAAACTAGATAATAGAAGTAAATTGGAATGTTGTTTAAAATTGTATTCTCTACTTGAATCATAAATGAATTTTTTTTGGTTTAGTGTCCCTTTAAGTTGTTTCTTTGACATAAAACTTGACAGTTACCTAACGCCGTGGCTGCCAGAGAGGGCCTGCTTTGGCATTCAAGAGGTTAACCTTTTAGAGTCTAGTAAATGTTTTACTTATATATGGTAACCACTAATGAATTAACCCCTTGATAACTAGGGTGGGCTGTAATGCATTGTATTGAAGAGCTCTGTGGCAACCAAACAAGTTAATCAACCCCTTAGATGCTGGAAAATAGTGAAAAGATTTCTCATGGTTACAGCCTAATATTATTGATTAATTATGCATCTGATTTTTTTCTGAACCAGAGATTGTGAGACCCTTTTATCATACAGTAAGGTCAGCTGCACATTGCTCTTCTATTTGTGTCACTCACTGTATCTTGCTTATTAAAGTCATGGATTAAGCCCTTTACTGACAGAAGGGCCACTGTTGCTAAAGGGTGGGATAATGCAGTGGGACTTGCATATGCTTGTTAATAAAATTATTCACATAATTGTTTTTATGTTTATTTTTTCCCCCATTTTCAAACACAAAATATCACAACATATGAAACAACTGTCGATATATAGATGAGATCTATATATATAATTTCACCTTTTGGATTTGTGTTTTGTGGGTTTTTATAATTTCAGTAGCAGGATTACATCATTTGCAATGCATTTAGTTTTGAGCTCTTGCTGATATAGAGAATGTGGAAAATATTTATTATGAGACATTATGTCCTGATACTGAAAATATAATTTACAGTGGGTGCAGAGTCATCTCCAAATTCCAGGCACTATTCCCTGGAGTACACATGGCTGACGGAAATATTCTCCCTTCCACCTAGCATGAAGCAGTTTCTTCCTTGGCTATTAGAATTATGACATATCATTTAAATTAGGCCTATTGACTCCGTCCTACCTGAGTTAGGCTCCACTCCCCCATTGGAGATGACTCTGCACCCACTGTAAATTATATATATATATATATATATATATATATATATATATATATAATTTGTTGTTCTTCCTCTATATCTAAGCTAACTTTTACTTAGCAACAGCTACAAATTATATATATATATTTGTAGCTGTTGCTAAGTAAAAGTTAGCTTAGATATAGAGGAAGAACAACAAATTATATATATATATATATATATATATATATATATACACACAAACATGGGATGCTGAATGGGTTAATGTAAATGCAGGGGTCTGTTGAGAACCGCTGTGAGTGTGACCTGTTATTTGAATCAGTGTACTGTTATCTAAATGATTCATTAGAGTTACAGTACACTGAGTCATTTACATACAGCACTGCAGGAAACGAATCTGCGGCTCTACAGTTCACCTACTGAACATGAGGTAGAGCCTCTACCTCATGTTCAGTAGGTGAACTGGTGAATCGGTTCATGAACCGGTTCAGTTAATCGAACCGTCCGAAACGAACCGATTCACCCAGAAGAACCGAACTGCACATCACTAGTTCTCACTTAACCGCCTGGGAGATCACGTGCGTGAGCGTGAAGCCATGTGCCCTGCCCCTAGCACAGAGACACAGGCTGGTCACGTGACTGCTCGGCGGTAAGCCGCCTGTCAAAATATATATTTTTTAAAGTTAGCTACTTACTAGTTACTACATATTTTGGCAGCTGTGGCCCCCGGCCCCTGGGCCTGTATGGTATATAAATTATTAATGTATAACAAATAAAAATTATATTTAAGACAGTCATTTCAGGGGGGCCACAGGGGGGGCCAGGGACTTTTTTACAGGGGCACCGGCCCCTGTAGGCCCCCCTGTAGAACCGCCCCTGCAGTGCATTGATATTTGCAGCGCCATTGCTTTGCAAACTACAAAGCAGCCCTTCCCGCCATGGGCAGTGTTTTTGGCGTGCTTGCTAAATCAGGCCATTTTTTTTTCTTATTAATCAACTCTAGCACTAATGCAATCTGAGACAGGTTTAACTCAGCTGGTGCAGACCCTGCAGGTTTAGTGTGTCCTAGCAATTCAGCTAATTTATTTAATTCATTAGGAGTTATATGTTTGTTCCCATATATGTTTGGTGCATTACTGTATTTTTTAAACTTTAAATTTTAAGAATCTTTGTACAGTATCGGCTGCAGATTAGGGCCCCTATTTAACAAGGTCTGGCGGACCTGATCAGACAGTGCGGATCAGGTCCACCAGACCTCGCTGAATACGGAGAGCAATACGCTCTCCGTATTCAGCATTGCACCAGCAGCTCACAAGAGCTGCTGGTGCAACGCCGCCCCCTGCAGACTCACGGCCAATAGGCCGCCAGCAGGGGGGTGTCAATCAACCCAATCGTACTCCATCGGGTTGATTTCCGGCGATGTCTGTCCGCCTGCTCAGAGCAGGCGGACAGGTTATGGAGCAGCGGTCTTTGTGACCGCTGCTTCATAACTGCTGTTTCTGGCGAGTTTCTGAAGACTCGCCAGAAACACGGGCCGTCAAGCTCCTTTCGGAGCTTGATAGATAGGCCCCTAGATCTTAAAACAAATTTTGTTTCTGTTTAGCAGGAAATCCATGTTGTTTGCTGCCATCTAGTGGCGGTTATTTGTAATTATCACTTTTTACTAGTGCTGCACCAGATTCTGTTGTTTGTACCTCTTTTTTTCAAATGAAGAGTATTTAATATGATGAGGGTATAACCTTCTCTGATGGTTTTCATCATTGTATTTCCATTGAGGGAATTAAATTAAGATTTTATCTAATTTCCTCTTGGGTTAGGAATTATTGATATATAGGATATTTTGTTTATTTCCCTCTTATCTGAGATAGAATATTATATTTGTGATGATTTAGGAAATGGTTAAGGCTCCCTTTCTCCCTGTTTTAGAATTTGTTTTTTAGGGACTTTTTAACATTTAGCTGTTATATTCCCCGCCCTGTTTCAGTTACCCTAGTCCCTATTTCTCATTCAAGAATGGTTCAGTGCTGATCAGGATTAAGCTATATCAGTATAGCTTATATTTATTTTTAACTAGTATGCTTCTCTGTCTTTGTGTAATCATATTTATCTTACATGACAGGTTCTCATATATTATGCTTTTAGCATCTTGACTGTTTATGCTTACTTTAATTTTATTTAGAATGTGTGCATATCTGAAGCTTATTATCATTACCAGTGTGTAATTATAATTAATTAACTGAGATGACAAATACTCAGTCTTGGTCCTTTTTTTAGCATTACCATGGTTCGTACCACAAATACACATCTGTTGATTTTTTATTTTCCCTGTGTGTATTTCTATTTTTCTAGCATGAGATCTTGTTTATCTCTTATTTAGAACTTAATAGTATTATTATCTGGAATTTTTACTAGCATTGCAGTGGGTACTTATCCCTTCTGACATAGTTAATTATCTTGAAGTTTAAGGCTGATGTCTTGTGATTTTCAATATTTGTCTCAGCTCTTTTTTATGGAATTATCATGTCTGTCAATTTTTATTTTCCTTATTTGGGCTTTATTTTTGTATAAGGGTGTGTTAGACGTTTGTAATAAACAGACATGTCAGAGGGTCTCTTCGGCCATTTCACACATGTCATATGTTGTGGTACTGTGTCACTCAGGGCTTAGTAGTGGATTTTGCTGCTTGGGCAACTGGAAGTCAAGAGTTCAATTCCTTCTGAGGCAGTCTGGTCTTCCTTGTACATGGTTTTCCTTTTTAGACATGATGTTTTTTTGATGAGGGTTTATCAGCATTTCAAATTCTTCAACATTCTTGGTTGTTGGCAGTGGTTGAATATTTTTGCCAAATTATCACTATTGTAGTTGCCTGATAAGAGGGTACGTTTTGTCCCTCCTAGGTTTAAAGGATCTCAGAAAATTTCTGAGGGTTTCCTCCTTCAAAGGGGAGACTATCTGACCAATAGTTATGTAGGGCGCATTCCTGCATGTTCCAATCTGCAAAATCTTTTTTCCAGTTTGTAACTCTGCCTTTGGACTATCTATTGAATCTAGGATCTTCACAAAGGTCTTACCAATATGGCTGTTTTACGTCCCATGTTAGGTCTTCTTCCTAAGGTTGTCTCTGACCTCAATCTCAATCAGGAGATTGTAGTACCTTCCTTTTGTCCTAATCCTTCCTCTCAGAACGAGCATTTATTGCACAATCTGGATGTGGTGCGTGCTTTGAAATTCTATCTTCATGACACCAAGGAATTTCAACATTCTTCCTCCTTGTTTGTTTTGTTTGCCGGTAAGCACAAGGGTGAGATGGCCTCCTTGACTACTCTTTTTGGCTGAGGAGTGTCGTTCATTTGGCTTATGAGGAAGCTGATCAACATCCTCCTGAAAGGATAACGGCTCATTTTACCCATGCAGTGTCCTCTTCTTGGGCTTTTAAGAATGAAGCTTCCATGGAACAAATCTGTAAGGCGGCTACCTGGTCCTCTTTGCATACCTTTTCACAATTTTCCTTACTGGTTCATTCTGTGTCCTCTCTAGCTTGGGTATTGGTTTTTCAACAGAAATGAATGCATTTTTGGACTCTCCCTACATACATAGTAACATAGTAACATAGTAGATAAGGTTGAAAAAAGACTGAAGTCCATCGAGTTCAACCTATACAAATCTAAAATACTTACAAAAAGCTCCAGTTAAGCTTAAATAACCCCATTAAAATGTGACCCATTTAATACTAGCAATCATATCCATGAATTTTGTTTATATACAGAAATTTATCCAGACTATTTTTAAATGTATCTATGGTATTGGCATTCACTACCTCCTTTGGTAATGAGTTCCACAATTTTATTGCTCTTACAGTGAAAAAACGTTTCCGTTGCAGGAGATTAAATCTCCTTTCCTCCAACCTTAAATTATGACCTCTTGTCAGAACCAATTTTCTTGGAATAAAAAGAGCTTCTGCCATCTCTGTATATGGGCCTTGAATATATTTATATAAAGTAATCATGTCACCTCTCAAGCGCCTTTTTTCTAAAGAGAACAGACCCAGTTTGGCTAGCCTCTCCTCATAGGTTAATTTCTCCAATCCCCTTATTAGCTTTGTGGCCCTTCTCTGAACTTTTTCTAGTTCTGCAATATCTTTTTTAGCAATCGGTCCCCAGAACTGCACTCCAAACTCAAGGTGAGGTCTTACCAGGGCTTTATATAATGACAGAATTATGCTTTCCTCCCTTGAATCAATGCCTCTTTTAATACATGCTAGTATCTTATTAGCCTTTGAAGCCGCTGCCCTGCATTGTGCACTCATCTTTAGCTTGTTATCTATTACTACTCCCAAATCCCTTTCCTCCTGTGTTTGGCTAAGTCTTGTCCCATTTAAAAAATACATAGCCTGCTTATTTTTACTTCCAAAATGTAGAACCTTACATTTTTCCGTATTAAATCTCATTTTCCATTCACTTGCCCATAGTTCTAATTTTAGCAAATCCCTTTGCAAAGAGAGTTCATCCTGCTCTGACCTAATGACCTTACTTAACTTAGTATCATCTGCAAAAATAGAGATGTCGCTATTTAATCCTTGCTCCAAGTCATTTATAAAAATATTAAAAAGAACAGGGCCCAGTACTGATCCCTGGGGGACGCCACTGATTACCTTTGTCCAATCTGAGTATGATCCATTTACTGCTACTCGTTGCTCCCTATCTTTTATCCAGTTATTTATCCATGAGCTAACATTTTCAGCTATTCCCAGTCCCTTAATTTTGTGCATTAATCTCTCATGTGGCACTGTATCAAATGCCTTTGCAAAATCTAAGTATATCACATCAACTGATTCCCCTTTATCTATATTTTTACTTACTTCCTCGTAGAATCTAATTAGATTAGTTTGACATGATCTATTTCTCCTAAAGCCATGCTGATTAGAACTCATAATCTTGTTTACACGAATATGCTCATCAATATAATCCCTTATAATCCCTTCAAATATCTTCCCCACTATTGATGTCAGACTAACTGGTCTATAGCTTCCTGGATCATCCCTGCTTCCCTTTTTGAAGAGTGGCACCACATCAGCTTTACGCCAATCCTGGGGTACCATGCCTGAGGATAATGAGTCTTGAAAAATTAAGAGTAAAGGTTTGTCTATAACAGTGCTAAGTTCCCTTAACACCCTTGGGTGTATTCCATTGGAAAAAAAACAAAATGTATGCTTATCTGATAAATTATTTTCTTTCCTGGCAGGGAGAGTCCACAAACCCGCCCTATTGTTTTTAAGGTGGCATTTTTCACTTGCCTTCAGGCACCTCTATACCCCTAGTGTTTCTCCAACTTTTCCTTATTTCCTCGGCTGAATGACTAAGGAGTGGGGGAAGTGGGAGGGATACTTATAGCTTTGGCTGGTGTGTCTTTGCCTCCTCCTGGTGGCTAGGTTTTGTATTGCCAACAGTTATGAATGACATTGTGGGCTCTCACTGCCAGGAAAGAAAAGAATTTATCAGGTAAGCATCGTTTTTTTTATGGCAGCACTATTTTTTTAAGCTCTAACATAACAGCATGAGAGAATATTAGTAGATAGTACTTCTAATTTAGGAGGCGGGAGAACACTAAGGGCTAGATTACAAGTGGAGCGCTAATTTATTTCACGCCCACAAATGGGCAAATTTGCCTGTTAGCGGGAGTGCAATAAATAAACAGCCATTACATGTGGCTGGTTATTGCTACTTCAATCAGCGCTTATAGAATTAACCAGGGATCAGATCTCTGGTTAATGTTATAAATGTGCCCCAAATACCCTCAAAATACGGTGTATTTTATAACAAAAGTAAAAATTGTAGCATTTTAATTTTTTAATAAAATAACTGTACTACTAGGCAGTATTTGGGGTAAAGTTGGATGGAGTGGGGTGAAAAGTGCCTCTAAATTGCAGTCTATGTGAACTGTGTGTTCCCAGTAGATATATATGTATATGCTTGTATACATATATATATTTATGTGTTAATATGTGTATGTATGTATATATATATATATATATATATATATATATATATATAATCATATAAATATATATTTAATATTAATGCCATCGCTGCAAGACTTACCCCCTTCGCTGCACTTTGTTTCTGTGCTGTGTATGACAACATCAGAATGAGATTCCCACTGGAGCCTATGGAAGTGCGCTCTCTCGTCAGCGCTATGCTTCCCAGCAGTGCGAACCCTAACTCGAGTTGGCATTGCTGTCAACTTGTAATACCAGCGCAGATTAGGGTGCGCTGGTATTACTCAGTGGAGCGCTAGTATTGCTTTTGCAAAACCGATATTTAGTGCTCCACTTGTAATTTGGCCCTTAACCCTTTAAGGACACAGCTTTCAGTTTGCTCAATTGTTTATGATGGAAAAATTCCGTCATATGTCCTTAAGAAGTTAATGTTTTGTTAATTTACTGGCACCCCTAATGGTATAACAAAGTATTACAGTATGCAGTGATACCTTTTTTTTTAGTCTAACATAATATTTCAAAGACAAGCTTTGAGAGTTTTCCTCTCTTCCTCAGGTCTGAAGCAATACTGATCAATATGATATAGATACATATCACATACAACAAATGGAAGGGAGGGAGGGGGGGTGAGATGGGTGTCATAAAAAGCAGAGTATGTGTCTGAAGGAGAAAATAGCTGAGAATAGCCAGAAAGAGTAAATAAACAGAGGAGAGTAAATAGGCAAGATGAGAGGAAAAACAAAAGGAAAATGAAACCAATATAGGACAATAAGATGAGATATTATAGAAAATTTTGATAGTGTGTGAGAAAGCCAGAGTCTACATTAAGTCCTTCATTTCTGGTGTTGAAATGTGTGATCATTTTCATCTCAAACGTCTTTCGTTCATGAGAGTCTTTGAAATTCCCTTTTTTAGTAATATTATTGTGATAATACACATGAGGATATGACATCAATTATGTAAAAATGCCTAATATCTTCATATTCCTTTTTGCTGCCTTTTGTCTCTATAACAAACTACATTATTCAATTACTCCTTCTCCCTCTCCACCTGCACTGTTCATTAGCCCATCTCTCTTAAACTCACCTTACTTTTTGTACTCACAAACTTTACCTATTCCTAAACATTCTCTCTCCCCCTGCACCTTGTCTCAAAAGCAGTCTCATTACTGAAAATCTGTATCTCATCTCATGTCACTCTCCCTCTTGCTTTTACTAACTGCTGGTGACATCTCCCCTAATCCTGGTCCCCAACAACAGCCTAGCTGTGCACATCAATGTTTACCATTCCACAGACTAAAAAAACAAAACTCTGACAACCTTACTCACATTCCTTTTCCATCAAAAGCCACTACACTTGTGCACTCTGGAACTCTTGCTCTGTTTGCAACAAACTCACTTCTATACATGACCTCTTTATCTCCCACTCCCTCAACCTTCTGGCCCTAACAGAAACTTGTCTCTCTCCCCTAGACACAGCATCCACTGCTGCTATGTCACATGGGGGTCACTTCAGCCACACTCCTAGGTCTGGTAATAGACAAGGAGGTGGTGTAGGTATTTTACTTTCCTCTCATTTCACTTTTCAACAAATACATCCCATCTCTTCCCTCACATTTTCCTAATTCGAAACCCACATGATTCACTTATTCTCTCCTCTTTCTATACGTGTTGCAGTCATATACCATCCTCCTGGCTCCTCAACTCAATTTCTAAATCACTTGGCTGCCTGGCTACCTTATTTCCTTTCCTCAGACACCCCTTCCCTCATTCTTGGTGACTTCAACATCCCTCTTGACAATCCCACTGCCTCCTCTGCAAAACAACTTCTGCAACTCACTTCCTCTTTTGGTTTGTCACAATGGACTGATTCTCCCACTCACAAAGATGGTCACTCCCTTGACCTGATCTTTAGCTATCGATGCACTCTCTCAAACTTCACAAACTCCCCCTTTCCTCTTTCTGACCACCATCTCCTTACTTGCAACATATCATCCCTCCCTACAACTCTCCCTCCTTCTGCTCCTCACACCAAACTTCACAGAAGCATTATGTCATTAGATCAACAACAGCTTTCTAATTCCCTCAAACCTCTTCTCTCATCCTTCTCCTCCTTTTCCTGCCCTGACCAATCTATCTGCCACTATAATTCCACGCTTACATCCGTCCTTGACAATCTCGCCCCTCTTACCATAGCTCGGAAATCAAACACTCATCCTCAGCCCTGGCAAACTCCTCTGACACAATACCTACGCAGATGTTCCCGTACTGCTGAGCGGCACTGGAGAAAATCTAGGAGTTCAGCTGATTTTCAACATTACAAATTTATCTTGAACTCCTACTATTCTGCCCTTAATTTCCATAAGCAACACTACTTCTCTACTCTTATCTCTAATCTTTCTTCAAACCCAAAACGTTTGTTCTCCACTTTCAGTACTCTTCTCCACCTTCCCCCACCTCCTAATACAACTTCTCTGTCAGCTCAAGACTTTGCCAACCACTTCAATAACAAAATCGACTCCATCAGAAATGAAATCAGCTCTCAACATAATTCCATTCTCTCACCCCCTCAAATTCTATCAATCAACCACAACCCACATAACCTTAAACTTAGCTCATTCTTCCCTGTTACTGAGGAAGAAGTTTCGGCACTTATACTGTGCTCTCACCTCACTACCTGTCCCCTTGACCCTATCCCCTCACAGCTACTCCCCTCCCTCTCTGCCACCCTTACCCCTATACTCACACACACTTTCAACCTCTCCCTCAGCACCGATATATTTCCCTCATCGCTGAAACATGCACTGGTCACACACACCTATCCTAAAAAAAACCTTCCCTTGATCCTACCTCCCCATCCAACTACCACTCTATTTCCCTCCTCCCTCTTGCATCAAAGCTTCTCGAAAAAGTAGCTTATGCACGCCTATCCCATTTCCTTACAATAAACTCCCTCCTTGACCCATTGCAATCTGGATTTTGTCCCCATCACTCCACAGAGACAGCAATTGTTAAGGTTACCAATGACCTACTTACAGCAAAATCAAAAGGCCACTTCTCTCTGCTTATTCTCCTTGATCTGTCCGGAGCCTTTGACAATGTTGACCACCCTCTTTTGCTCCAAACCCTCCAATCCTTCGGCATCTGTGACACAGCCCTGTCGTGGCTCTCTTCCTACCTGCCAAACCGTACCTTTAGTGTAGCCTTCTCTGGGGCCTCCTCTGCCCTGTCACCACTTTCTGTCGGAGTAACGGTCCCCTTCTCTTCTCAATCTACACGTCATCACTAGGTTCCCTAATAAAGTCCCATGGTTTACAATATAATTTGTATGCCGATGACACCCAAATCTACTTCTCTGCACCAGACCTATCTCCTTCCTTGCTAACCCGTGTCACTAACTGTCTTTCTCACATCTCTAACTGGATGTCCTCTCACTACCTCAAGCTAAATCTCTCCAAAACTGAGCTCCTGATTTTCAACCTTCTTTTAAACTCTCCACCCCCAATCTCTCTATAACTGTTGACAACTCCATCATTACCCCCTACCCCGCATGCCCGATGTCTCGGGTTCACATTTGACTCAGATCTTTCTTTCACTCCTCACATTCAGTCATTGGCTAAAGCCTGCTGCTTCCACCTTAAAAACATCTCTAAAATTAGACACTTCCTTACACAAGACACAACTAAGACTTTAATGCACCCTCTCATTCTTTCCTGCCTCGATTACTGCAACTCTGTCCTCTCTGGTATCCCCACCTGCTGCCTAGCTCCTTTAAAATCCATAATGAATGCCTCTGCCAGACTCATCTTCCTTACACGTCGCTCTTCATCTGCTGCACCTCTCTGACAATCCCTTCACTGGTTTCCTCTTGCCTCTAGGATCAAACACAAAATTCTCATTCTGACATACAAAGCTCTCAACTGCACTGCTCCCCCCTATATCTCAGATCTTGTCTCCAGATACTCTACCTCCCGTCCCCTTTGCTCTGCTCACAACCTCCTACTCTCCTCCTCTCTTGTCACCTCATCACACTCCCATTTACAGGACTTCTCCAGACTGGCTCCCATCTTGTGGAACTCTCTGCCTCGCTCCACAAGACTCTCTTCTAGTTTTAAAAGCTTCAAGTGCTCCCTAAAGACTCTACTGTTCAGGGATGCATACAACCTACACTAACCTTTCTTTATACCAGTTCCTCTCCTCCATTGCTAACCCCTGAACCCCCTTAGCATGTAAGCCTAAGAGTCCAGCTGTTTGTAGATCACCTTCTTAAGAACTGACTACAACAGTGCAACTCTTGACAGGGCCCTCTACCCATTTGATCCCTATAATTGTTTTGTTGTACTCCGCATTTGTTTATAGCGCTGCAGAATCTGTTGGCACTCTACAAATAACCCATAATAAAAAATAACAATAATGGTATTTGTTTATACACTGTTGAGGATTGCCATGACGGTTTTTGCACCAATTTTTTCACTGGGGTTTAACTTTTTGTTTGATTTGTTTGTCCGAGGAAGGGTAGTGTGTTTCCAAAACATCACAAGGAATAAAGCCACTTATTTGAAAGACAGCAGGTGCCTCCTTCAATTTGATATTGTATTTAACTGTTGGAACCCTTGCAGATGTACCTTTGGGTGCGAGTGCCCTTTTTTGGTTTGTGCTTCAGGTTTAGCTTGTGTGCAAAAAAAATTACTTTAAACTTTTAATACGGACGCTAACCCACGTGCGTAAAAAGTTTACTTTCAGTGGTATTAGAGCTCGAGCCGGAGAGCTAAATACCACTCCACTTCTAATCTAGCCAAAAATGTTGTGAGGGGCTTATATTGCATGCATATACACAACACAGTACATAGGCAGAACATGCTGACGTGTTCATTTTAGGATTGTTGATCTTAAATTAAAAATCTGTCATAAATGTATTTTAATACAAAACTTTAGCTAGATCTATGTCTCCCAATGAGATGATGATGATGATGATGATGATGATAATAATAATAAATAACACTTTAAAAACTGTTAACAGGTTTTCCTGACATTTGAAGCATTTGATATCCAGCCCTCCACAAACTGCATGTCAGACTATGTTAAAGTATATGATGGAGCCAGCAAAACATCTCCAGTTCTCCTTGATAAAACCTGTGGTTCCGGAATGTTGCCCTCATTTATAGCATCCAGTAATTCAATGCTTCTGGAATTTGTTAGTGATGGAGCCGTTACTGCAACTGGATTTAAAGCTTCATACACTGGAGGTATTTGTGTTTATTTGCACCTTTTTATCAGTATCGTTATCTTATCTTCCTTAAATGTTTTTTTTTTTATAATTAGCTTTATGCTTCTAAGTTGTGTCGCTGTCTACCTGTACACAGTGAAATTTATATTTATAAGCCAGTCTGCAAAAGGTCCTTAAGGACCAGATGTACACAGATATGCCCTTATAGATGTAATGTTTAATTAGCGCTCTTTTATATACTAATATTATATTTTACCTGGTATACATACAACCCCAAATTTACCATATTTGTATAATTTTTTTTATTTATTTTTAAACCTAAGGTGCGCTATTTTACTGCTAAAAAATATAACTCTCTACATCCTCTTTGACATTAATAAATATGTTTGTATATGTGCTTCCAAAGCTAGCACTACAAGGGTAAAATTATTATTATTTCATGATTCAGATAGCACATAGAATTTTAAACAACTTTTCAACTTACATCTATTATTCAATTGATTTCTTGTTATCCTTTTTTTGAAAAGCAATAAGTTAAGTTCAGGAGTGTGCACGTGTCTGCAGGACAATATTGCAGCAGTTTTTCAATAATTTTATACATTAGCAAGAGCACTAGATGGCAGCACTATTGTAATGTACTGCTTCAGATATGTGCACAGTACCTATCTAGATAGCTATTTAACAAAGAATAACATGAGAATAGTACAAATTTGATGATGGAAGTATATTGAAAACTTTTTTTTATTTTTTTATTAGTTTTCTCTTTTTAAATCATAAAAAAAAACCATTTTGGGTTTTATGTCCCTTTAATAATTATGTTTTTATTTTTATTATTATTATTATTATTATTATTATTATTATTATTATTATTATTGTTGTTATTGTTGTTATTATTATTATTATTATTATTATTATTATTATTATTATTGTTATTGTTATTGTTATTATTATTATTATTATTGTTATTATTGTTATTGTTATTATTGTTATTATTATTATTATTATTATTATTATTATTATTGTTATTATTGTTATTATTATTATTATTATTATTATTGTTATTATTATTATTATTATTATTATTATTGTTATTATTATTATTATTATTATTATTGTTGTTGTTATTATTATTATTGTTATATAAAATAGTGCTACACACAGAATGTGTAGAATATATGAACCCATGTGTACTTACATATTATTATTATTAGTAGTAGTATTATTGTTGTTATTATTATTATTGTTATTATTATTGTTATATAAATTAGTGCTACACACAGAATGTGTAGAATATATGAACCCATGTGTACTTACATATTATTATTATTATTATTATTATTATTATTGTTGTTATTATTAATGTTATTATTATTGTTATATAAAATAGTGCTACACACAGAATGTGTAGAATATATGAACCCATGTGTACTTACATATTATTATTATTATTATTATTATTATTGTTGTTATTATTATTATTATTGTTATTATTATTGTTATATAAATTAGTGCTACACACAGAATGTGTAGAATATATGAACCCATGTGTACTTACATATTATTATTATTATTATTGTTGTTATTATTATTGTTATTATTATTGTTATATAAAATAGTGCTACACACAGAATGTGTAGAATATATGAACCCATGTGTACTATTTTTATTGTCTTTATTAACTTACAGTTTACTGTGGTGCCACAATTAATTCCGCACCTGGGGTTATAACATCACCGGGATACCCCAATCTATATCCACCTTCTGTTGACTGTTTCTGGATTATAACTGCTCCCCCACAGAAAATGGTAAATTATTTATTTTTTGCATAATACAACACAAAACAATAATTAATTATATAGAGATAACTTGTATTTTGCTGTGTAGAATCAGGATCTATGAGCACTGACAATAGAAAGTCAACAGTGAGGCTGTCACATGATCATTACTCCTATGACAATCACTATAAAGCTGTGAGGTCAATAATTCCTTATCTAAATGAGTGAGACCCCTATGTTTCATAATAAATATTTATACAGTGAGGGAGGTAATAAGCGATTTAGAACATTAAAGGGACATTAAATCCAATTTTTGTCTTTCATTATTTAGAATACAATTTTAAACAATGTTCAAAGTACTTCTATTATCTATTTAGCTTTATTCTTTAGATATCCTTTGTTGAAGACATAGCAATGCACACGTGCAAACCAATCACACGAGGCATCTATGTACAGTCACCAATCAGCAGCTACTGAGCCTATCTAGATATGCTTTTCAGCAAAGGATAGCACAAAAATAAAGCAAAATAGATAATAGAAGTGAATTAGAAAGTTGATTAATTTTGCATGCTCTTTCGACAACATGAAAGAAAAAAAATGGGTTTCATGTTCCTTTCAGTCTCCCCCAAATAGGATCAGTGCTATGAGGTATTAGAGAAGATGACCACCACTACATGGTAATACTCCTCCTTGGAATATATCTCTGCTGTTTACTGTTTTGTGAGACAGGAGACCAATGTTCCTTATGGTAACAGAAGGGAACCTTCATTCTAAAGATTTCTAATTACAAATTGTGGATCATTTCCTCTTTAAGTCAAACAGTAAAGGTGTCATGTTAGGGACCTCTGTCCTTTAGTGGTTAGTGTTGCAGGTAATCACCATTTTTTGGGTAATTACTTGTAATATAAAGAAATGGGAGTTGGAGATACCCCTCTTTCATTTGAGGCTTTGGGGTCAAGGTATGGGTACCATAAGAAATCTCCACCACATAAAAAATTGGAATAACACTTGGGCACATTTTCCGTGTTTGTGATTTTGTCATGAAGCCATAATGACAAAATAGTGTAGAGATACTATAAAATAATATCCGCTTGAATAAATATTTGGTGTTTAGAGGGTATGGTAATAGGACAAACATCAGTAAAAACAGAGGGTGACTGTGTTTTTCTTCACATTTAGTGCCAGATTACAAGTGGGATGCTAAATATCGCTTTTGAAAGCATTAGCCCTCCACTGAGTAATACCAGCGCACCCTAATGTTTGCTGGTATTACAAGTTGACAGCGAAGGGGGAAAGTAGTGCAGCGATGGAAGCAATATTAAATGTATGTGCTTATATACATACATATTTATGTGTTTGTATGTATATTATTATTATTATTATTATCATTTATTTGTATAGCGCCGCCAGATTCCGTAGCGCTGGGTATATATACACATATTAACAAGTACATACTGTATATATGTATATAAGCACATACATACATATTTATGTGTTTGTATGTATATATATATACACATTAACAAGTACATACTGTATATATGTATATAAGCACATACATATATATTTATGTGTTTGTATGTATATATTCACATATTAACAAGTACATATATATGTATATAAGCACATACATATATATTTATGTGTTTGTATGTATATATACACATATTAACAAGTACATATATATGTATATAAGCACATACATATATATTTATGTGTTTGTATGTATATATACACATTAACAAGTACATACTGTATATATGTATATAAGCACATACATATACAGTGGATATAAAAAGTCTACACACCCCTGTTAAAATGTCAGGTTTCTGTGATGTAAAAAAATGAGACAAAGATAAATCATTTCAGAACTTTTTCCACCTTTAATGTGACCTATAAACTGTACAACTCAATTGAAAAACAAACTGAAATCTTTTAGGTAAAGGGAAATAAAAATAAAATAATAAAATAATATGGTTGCATAAGTCTGAACACCCTTTTATAACTGGGGATGTAGCTGTGTTCAGAATTAAGCAATCACATTCAAAATAATGTTAAATAGTAATAGTAATAGAGTCAGTACACACCTGTCATCATTAAAAGTGCCTCTGATTAACCCCAAATAAAGTTCAGCTGCTCTAGTTGGTCTTTCCTGACATTTTGTTAGTCTCAACCTACAGCAAAAGCCATGGTCCGCAGAGAGCGTCCAAAGCATCAGAGGGATCTAATTGTTAAAAGGCATCAGTCAGGAGAAGGATACAAAAGAATTTCCAAGGCATTAGATATACCATGGAACACAGTGAAGACAGTCATCATCAAGTGAAGAAAATATGGTGCAACAGTGACATTAGAAGAAAACTGTTCTGGGAGGCTGCCAAGAGGCCTACAGCAATATTAAAGGAGCTGTAGGAATATCTGGCAAGTACTGGCTGTGTGGTACATGTGACAACAATCTCACGTATTCTTCATATGTCTGGGCTATGGGGTAGAGTGGCAAGACGGAAGCCTTTTCTTACAAAAAAAAACATCCAAGCCCCGGCTAAATTTTGCAAAAACCCATCTGAAGTTTCCCAAAAGCATGTTGCAAAAGGTGTTCTGGTCTGATGAAACCAAAGTTGAACTTTTTGGCCATAATTCCAAAAGATATGTTTGGCGCAAAAACAACACTGCATATCACCAAAAGAACACCATACCCACAGTGAAGCATGGTGCTGTCAGCATCATGCTTTGGGGCTATTTTTCTTCAGCTGGAACTGGGGTCTTAGTCAAGGTAGAGGGAATAATGAACAGTTCCAAATACCAGACAATATTGGCACAAAACCTTCAGGCTTCTGCTAGAAAGCTGAACATGAAGAGGAACTTGATCTTTCAGCATGACAACAGCCCAAAGCATACATCCAAATCAACAAAGGAATGGCTTCACCAGAAGAAGATTAAAGTTTTGGGATGGCCCAGCCAGAGCCCAGACCTGGATCCAATTCATAATCTGTGGGGTGATCTGAAGAGGGCTGTGCACAGGAGATGCCCTCGCATTCTGACAGATTTAGAGTGTTTTTGCAAAGAAGAGTGGGCAAATCTTGCAAGTCAAGATGTGCCATGCTGAAAAACTCATACCCAAAAAGACTGAGTGCTGTAATAAAATCAAAAGGTGCTTCAATAAAGTATTAGTTTAAGGGTGTTCACACTTATTATTTTATTTTTTTATTTTAATTTCCCTTTACCTAAAAGATTTCAGTTTGTTTTTCAATTGAGTTGTACAGTTTATAGGTCACATTAAAGGTGGAAAAAGTTCTGAAATGATTTATCTTTGTCTCATTTTTTTACATCACAGAAACCTGACATTTTAACAGGGGTGTGTAGACTTTTTATATCCACTGTATATTTATGTGTTTGTATGTATATATACATATATTAACAAGTACATATTGTATATATGTATATAAGCACATACATACATATTTATGTGTTTGTATGTATATATACACCTATTAACAAGTACATACTGTATATATGTATATAAGCACATACATACATATTTATATGTTTGTATGTATATATACACCTATTAACAAGTACATACTGTATATATGTATATAAGCACATACATACATATTTATGTGTTTGTATGTATATATACACATATTAACAAGTACATACTGTATATATGTATATAAGCATATACATACATATTTATGTGTTTGTATGTATATATACACATATTAACAAGTACATACTGTATATATGTATATAAGCACATACATATATATTTATGTGTTTGTATGTATATATACACATATTAACAAGTACATACTGTATATATGTATATAAGCATATACATACATATTTATGTGTTTGTATGTATATATACACACATATTAACAAGTACATACTGTATATATGTATATAAGCACATACATACATATTTATGTGTTTGTATGTATATATACACATATTAACAAGTACATACTGTATATATGTATATAAGCATATACATATACATTTATGTGTTTGTATGTATATATACACATATTAACAAGTACATACTGTATATATGTATATAAGCACATACATATATATTTATGTGTTTGTATGTATATATTCACATATTAACAAGTACATACTGTATATATGTATATAAGCATATACATACATATTTATGCGTTTGCATGTATATATACACATATTAACAAGTACATACTATATATATATGCATATAAGCATATACATACATATTTATGTGTTTGTATGTATATATACACATATTAACAAGTACATACTATATATATGTATATAAGCATATACATACATATTTATGTGTTTGTATGTATATATACACATATTAACAAGTTCATATATATGTATATAAGCACATACATATATATTTACTGGGAACACACAGTTCCCATAAACCCCAATGTAAAGGCACTTTTCGTTGCATCTTTTTTTTTTCTACCACCCTACAGCTGCCAACTTTAGCCCCCAAAAGGCTGTCTAGTGCTGTTATTTTATTAAAATTAAAAATGCTACAGGACAGTAGCAGTCTGGCTGTGATATTGCCAGGCTGAATCACTGAAGTGCTGCCACTTGGTCCCATGACTAAGCCGGCCATGACTAGCATTAGTTGTGTATTACCTACTTGTGCTTGTTGGCATATACATCTTCTAATGCCCAGTAAGCATTCGCAGTGAAACTAATTATTGAAAACAGAAAATCAGCCATTGAGCTATATAGGAGGTACTCTGCTAATAGAGTTGTATTGGTTTCATGAAAAAAAATCAACATAATTAAATGCCTGTTGTTTCACATGGTTCAGATTTTTCTTTTATACAGCGTCCCTTTAGTGACAGCTAACATTGTCTAAAAACAAATTAAGACTTTATGTGTGTGTTTGTTACATTTCCTTAAATAATTAATTACCTTAGATAAAATGAATTAAAATAAATGAAAGAAATATCCTGTATCCTTTGCTGTTTTCAATTTGTTAACTTTATATTCAAACTTTCTTGCAGGTTTCAATTAATTTTAATGTCTTTAACCTGGAGGTAAATACTTACTGCTTATACGACTATGTCCGTATCTATGATGGAAAAACAACGTCCTCTCCACTTCTTGGAACATTCTGTGGCAGTAATTCTTTCAACACTATGTCATTTAGTGCCTCTATGCTAATACAGTTCCACAGTGACGGTAAAACTCAGTCTACCGGATTTCAGGCTTCATATAGGTTTATTAAATGTATGTAATTTCCCTCTTTTTTATGTTTTGTTTTATATCATCTGATGTTTGATGTTTTCTTAAATGCAACATTATTTCCCATGGAAAAGTAACCCGACCGCGCCATTACACTCAGTGCAGCTCGCTCCCGCTCTCAGACAGAGCAGCAGCGAGCTGCACTGAGTGTTATGGTGCAGTCAGGCCGGGCTGTGACTAGACAGCTGGCCAGGTGCACTCTGTGATAAAACAGACCCGCTCGGAAGAGCACAGAGAGTGGGTCTGAAAAGCAGTCTTTTTTAATAAAAATTCACAGGCAATATTAGATTGCATAAAGTTAGCACTAATATAATGTTATATAATTCTGCACTATGCGCAGAATTATATAACATTATTTTTTAGGTTTACTGGCACTTTAAGATCCAGCAGTAATTTTACAAATTCTAATTATGTTTATGCTTTCTGTTTTACATGAACAAATTAGTATAATACTTTGTATATTTCTGTGTATCTTTTACAAATTATATTGCACTTGTATTTGCCCTATTGTAAAATAAAACACAGCTTCAAAAGGTGGGAGGGACAGGGAAGTTCCCTTGGCTGAACAGGGAAGTTCCCAGGATAATCACAATTCTTGTTAACTGCTGTAAGCGTTTTAAACAAACTGGTCTCACTGATTTTTCTCACCAGCTGTATGCAGGTGAAGTTTGCTTAAAATTAACAATACACTTATTTAACTGACAGAACAGTAATATATAGGTAAATATAGGCAAAAACAAGGATTATAGAATCCTACTTATTGATCCTTTAGATTGAAGCTTTTAATTTTTCTGTTTTATTTTAAATGGAAGAAATATAAAATGCAATGTAATTTGTAAAAGATACTCATAAATATACAAAGTATGAGCCTAATTTGTTAAAGTTACACAGAAACTGTCAAAACATAATCAGAATTTGTAAAATCCTAATTTTAAATACACTGCAGTATACAAAATATAAACTGCAAATTTTAAATGTATTAAAACTTAATCTGAAGTGTTAAAGGGACACTGAACCCAAATTATTTTCTTTTGTGATTCAGATAGAGCATGCAATTTGAAGCAACTTTCTAATTTACGCCTTTTATCAATTTGTCTTTGTTCTCTTCCTATCTTTATTTGAAAAAGAAGACATCTAAGCTTTTTTTTTGGTTCAGACCTGTGGAAAGCACTTTTTAATTGGTGGATGAATTTATCCACCAATCAACAAGAACAACCCAGTTTATTCACCCAAAATGGGCCGGCATCTAAACTTACATTCTTGCATTTCAAATAAAGATACAAAGAAAATGAAGAAAATGTGATAATAGGAGTAAATTAGAAAGTTGCTTAAAATTGTATGCTCTATCTGAATCACAAAAGAAAAAAATTGGGTTCCGTGTCCCTTTAAGTAATATAAAACACAAAGGGCTAGATTAAAAGTGTTGCGGTAATTTTTTTCTCACGCCGTAGTGAAAACACCGCTAGCGTTAAGCTTTTTGATCTTTCTGCGTGTGCATGTATTACCCCATTGAAATCAATGGAGAAAAAATAGTTAAAAAAAAACTCATACCATACTGCGCAAACTACCAACAGCCCCTAGCCTAATATCTCCTAATCCGCCATCCACTCACAATGCAAACAATCTAAATAAACTCTTAACCTTTAAACCGCCATCCCACCACAACGCAAACAATCTAAAAAACCTATTTATCTCTCAACCATCATCCCCCCACAACGCAAACAATCTAAAATTATTAACCCCTAAACCACCATCCCCTAAGAACACAAAGTAATAAACTAACATCTAAACCACCTAACCTAACACCCCCTAACTTAACCCAAATTAAAATACCCCTAAATTTACTAAATAAATCCTAACTACCTTATAAAAAAAAAACGTACCTGTAAAATTAAATAAAAACCTAATTTTACTTTTAGAAATAAAAAACGTTACTAAAAATATAAAAAAAACATTACAAAAAATAAAGTCTAAGATTAGAGAAAATAAAAAAAAAACTAACATTACAAAAAATACAAAAAGACAAAAATCATTGAAAATTTAAAAAGTAATTACCAAAAATAAAATATTTATTCCTATTCTAATGCCCCCCTCCAAATGCCCTTTTCAGGACAATTGATAATTTAGTTTTTTTAGTTAGTTTTTTTGTATTTTGGGGTGTTGGGGGGCTGGATGGCAATTCCCTACAAAAGGCATTTTTAAAGGCTATTGGTAGCTTATTTTTAGAATAGGGCTTTTTTTAATTTGTTTTTTTTTGGGGGGGTATAAGAATAGGATTAAACATTACATTTTTCGGTAATTACTTTATTATTTTAAGTAATTTTAGAGTTTTTTTTATTTTTTTCGTAATGTTAGGGATTCTTATTTTCTGCAATCACAGGCCTAGATTTGGAGTTTTGCGGCCAAAGGGGTGCGTTAGCTACGCATGCTTTTTTCTGGCCGCACCTTTTAAATACCGCTGGTATTTAGAGTTCACAGAAGGGCTGGGTTTTCAGTGCGTTAGGCTCCAAAAAAGGAGCGTAGAGCATATTTACCGCAACTGCAACTCTAAATACCAGCGGTGCTTACGGACGCGGCCAGCTTCAAAAACGTGCTTGTGCACGATTCCCCCATAGGAAACAATGGGACAGTTTGAGCTGAAAAAAAACCTAACACCTGCAAAAAAGCAGCTTTCAGCTCCTAATGCAGCCCCATTGTTTCCTATGGGGAAACACTTCCTAAGTCTGCACCTAACACCCTAACATGTACCCCGAGTCTAAACACCCCTAACCTTACACTTATTAACCCCTATTTTGCCGCCCCCGCTATCGCTGACCCCTGCATTTTATTATTAACCCCTAATCTGCCGCTCCGTACACCGCCGCAACCTACGTTATCCCTATGAACCCCTAATCTGCTGCCCCTAACACCGCCGACCCCTATATTATATTTATTAACCCCTAATCTGCCCCCCACAACGTCGCCGCCAGCTACCTACAATAATTAACCCCTAATCTGCCGACCGCACCTCATCGCTACTATAATAAAGTTATTAACCCCTAATCCGCCTCACTCCCGCCTCAATAACCCTATAATAAATAGTATTAACCCCTAATCTGCCCTCCCTAACATCGCCGACACCTAACTTCAATTATTAACCCCTAATCCGCCTCACTCCCACCTCAATAACCCTATAATAAAGTTATTAACCCCTAATCCGCCTCACTCCTGCCTCAATAACCCTATAATAAATAGTATTAACACCTAATCTGCCCTCCCTAACATCGCCGACACCTAACTTAAATTATTAACCCCTAATCTGCCGACCGGATCTCGCCGCTACTCTAATAAATGTATTAACCCCTAAAGCTAAGTCTAACCCTAACCCTAACACCCCCCTAAATTAAATATAATTTAAATCTAACGAAATAAATTAACTCTTATTAAATAAATTATTCCTATTTAAAGCTAAATACTTACCTGTAAAATAAACCCTAATATAGCTACAATATAAATAATAATTATATTGTAGCTATTTTAGGATTAATATTTATTTTACAGGCAACTTTGTATTTATTTTAACCAGGTACAATAGCTATTAAATAGTTAAGAACTATTTAATAGCTAAAATAGTTAAAATAATTACAAAATTACCTGTAAAATAAATCCTAACCTAAGTTACAATTAAACCTAACACTACACTAGCAATAAATTAATTAAATACAATACCTACAAATAACTACAATTAAATAAACTAAAGTACAAAAAATAAAAAAGAACTAAGTTACAAAAAATAAAAAAAATATTTACAAACATTAGAAAAATATTACAACAATTTTAAACTAATTACACCTACTCTAAGCCCCCTAATAAAATAACAAAGACCCCCAAAATAAAAAAAATGCCCTACCCTATTCTAAATTAAAAAAGTTCAAAGCTTTTTTACCTTACCAGCCCTGAAAAGGGCCATTTGCGGGGCATGCCCCAAAGAATTCAGCTCTTTTGCCTGTAAAAAAAAACATACAATACCCCCCCCACATACCCCTAATCTAACCCAAACCCCCCTTAAATAAACCTAACACTAAGCCCCTGAAGATCTTCCTACCTTATCTTCACCATGCCAGGTTCACCGATCCGTCCTCCGAAGTCTTGATCCAAGCCTCCGAAGTCTTCATCCAAGCCCAAGCGGGGGCTGGCGATCCATAATCCGGCTGAAGTCTTCTATCAAGCGGTGGCTGAAGAGGTCCAGAAGAGGCTCCAAAGTCTTCATCCTATCCGGGAAGAAGAGGAGATCCGGACCGGCAACCATCTTGATCCAAGCGGCATCTTCTATCTTCATCCGATGACGAACGGCTCCATCTTGAAGACCTCCAGCGTGGATCGATCCTCTTCTTCCGACTTCCAACTGAAGAATGAAGGTTCCTTTAAGGGACGTCATCCAAGATGGCGTCCCTCGAATTCCGATTGGCTGATAGGATTCTATCAGCCAATCGGAATTAAGGTAGGAAAATTCTGATTGGCTGATGCAATCAGCCAATCAGATTCAAGTTCAATCCGATTGGCTGATTGGATCAGCCATTCAGATTGAGCTTGCATTCTATTGGCTGTTCCGATCAGCCAATAGAAAAAGCTCAATCTGATTGGCTGATCCAATCAGCCAATCGGATTGAACTTGAATCTGATTTTCTGATTCCATCAGCCAATCAGAATTTTCCTACCTTAATTGCGATTGGCTGATAGAATCCTATCAGCCAATCGGAATTCGAGGGACGCCATCTTGGATGACGTCCCTTAAAGGAACCTTCATTCTTCAGTTGGACGTCGGAAGAAGAGGATCGACTTTGGAGCCTCTTCTGGACCTCTTCAGCCACCGCTTGATAGACGACTTCAGCCGGATTATGGATCGCCAGCCCCCGCTTGGGCTTGGATGAAGACTTCGGAGGCTTGGATCAAGACTTCGGAGGACGGATCGGTGAACCTGGCATGGTGAAGATAAGGTAGGAAGATCTTCAGGGGCTTAGTGTTAGGTTTATTTAAGGGGGGTTTGGGTTAGATTAGGGGTATGTGGGTGGTGGGTTGTAATGTTGGGGGGGTATTGTATGTTTTTTTTACAGGCGAAAGAGCTGAATTCTTTGGGGCATGTCCCGCAAATGGCCCTTTTCAGGGCTGGTAAGGTAAAAGAGCTTTGAACTTTTTTAATTTAGAATAGGGTAGGGCATTTTTTTTATTTTGGTGGTCTTTGTTATTTTATTAGGGGGCTTAGAGTAGGTGTAATTAGTTTAAAATTGTTGTAATATTTTTCTAATGTTTGTAAATATTTTTTTATTTTTTGTAACTTAGTTCTTTTTTATTTTTTGTACTTTAGTTAGTTTATTTAATTGTAGTTATGTGTAGGTATTGTATTTAATTAATTTATTGATAGTGTAGTGTTAGGTTTAATTGTAATTTAGGTTAGGATTTATTTTACAGGTAATTTTGTAATTATTTTAACTATTTTAGCTATTAAATAGTTCTTAACTATTTAATAGCTATTGTACCTGGTTAAAATAAATACAAAGTTGCCTGTAAAATAAATATAAATCCTAAAATAGCTACAATATAATTATTCGTTATATTGTAGCTATATTAGGGTTTATTTTACAGGTAAGTATTTAGCTTTAAATAGGAATAATTTATTTAATAAGAGTTAATTTATTTCGTTAGATTTAAATTATATTTAACTTAGGGGGGTGTTAGTGTTAGGGTTAGACTTAGCTTTAGGGGTTAATCTATTTATTAGAGTAGTGGCGAGATCCGGTCGGCAGATTAGGGGTTAATAATTGAAGTTAGGTGTCGGCGATGTTAGGGAGGGCAGATTAGGGGTTAATACTATTTATTATAGGGTTATTGAGGCGGGAGTGAGGCGGATTAGGGGTTAATAACTTTATTATAGTAGCAGTGAGGTGCGGTCGGCAGATTAGGGGTTAATTATTGTAGGTAGCTGGCGGCGACGTTGTGGGGGGCAGATTAGGGGTTAGCAAATATAATATAGGGGTCGGCGGTGTTAGGGGCAGCAGATTAGGGGTACATAAGGATAACGTAGGTGGCGGTGCTGTGCGGTCGGCAGATTAGGGGTTAATTATTGTAGGTAGCTGGCGGCGACGTTGTGGGGGGCAGATTAGGGGTTAATAAATATAATATAGAGGTCGGCGGTGTTAGGGGCAGCAGATTAGGGGTACATAAGGATAGCGTAGGTGGCGGCGCTGTGCGGTCGGCAGATTAGGGGTTAAAAAAATTTAATCGAGTGGCGGCGATGTGGGGGGGCCTCGGTTTAGGGGTACATAGGTAGTTTATGGTTGTTAGTGTACTGTAGAGCACAGTAGTTAAGAACTTTATGAACCGGCATTAGCCCAAAAAGCTCTTAACTCCTGTTTTTTTTCTGCGGCTGGAGTTTTGTCGTTAGATTTCTAAAGCTCACTTCAGCCAAGACTCTAAATACCGGCGTTAGAAAGATCCCATTGAAAAGATAGGCTACGCAAATGGGCTACGCAAATGGCGTAGGGGGATCTGCGGTATGGAAAAGTCGCGGCTGGAAAGTGAGCGTTAGACCCTTTCCTGACTGACTCTAAATACCAGCGGTAGCCCAAAACCAGCGTTAGGAGCCTCTAACGCTGGTTTTGACGGTTAACGCCAAACTCTAAATCTAGGCGTTAGACTTTTTTTATTTTTTGTAATGTTAGTTTTTTTATTTTTAAAGGTAAGATACAGGTAAGTTTTTTTTTAAGGTACTTGGGATTTTTTTGGTACATTTATGGGTATTTTAATCAGGTTTAAGTTAGGGGGTGTTAGGATCGGGGGTTTAGATGTTTGTTTATTACTTTACATTGTGGGGGGGGGCGGTTTAGAAGTTAATAGTTTAGATAATTTGCGATGTGAGGGATGGTGGTTTAGGGGTTAATAGATTATTTAGATTGTTTGCGATGTGGGCGATGATGGTTTAGGGGTTAATAGTTTATTTAGATAGTTTGTGATGTGGGCGATGGTGGTTTAGGGGTTAATAATTTATCTATGAGATAGCGGTAAGGATTGAAGCATAAAGGGCGATTGCACTATTATATATTAACTAGAGCACAGGTGAAATAATCAGCTGAAGAGAGCAGGTATTTCACCTGTGCTCTAGTTAATATATAATGAATATGTGGCCTGTTAAGGGTCCTGAGAAATGGAGTTGAGAAACACTGCGCTAGTACAATCACGCATTAAAAATGGCTTGCGAAAAGGCGATTGCACCTCACTTGTAATCTACCCCAAAGTGTAAATGCAGAAGAACAGGTCATGTAGTGCATTTATTGATACAGGGAGCGCTACTTGGGGAAGTACAGCAAAATCTGCCTTTTTAGAATTTTACTAGGGATCTCGCAGTGCTGGAGGATCATTTTATATCATCTCGTCTGAGCAGAGAAGTTTATATGATCAGGCCCTAAATATTGGGTTTGGTATGCAGATAGACATAATATAAAGAGACGTGTGTATACAGAAAGTTATGAAAAAATAGATCTGTTTCAAAGAATACAGTTATTTCATGTACAAAATAATACTTTTTACATGAAAGCAAAATAGGATAATAAAGTTTTGACATGCTAAGATATGTAAAAAAAAATCTATATAATTTACATTTATGCACAACTACATCATTTTTTTTTTCCTTTCTACAGTTTAAGTATATGGTTATGAAACAGAAGAAGCTTTATTGACATGCGCCTTATGGATGACAACATATCGTCAATTACCTAGTATGGCTTCCTTTAAAGTGTATTTTACTCTGAAAATGCTCAAAACCACCTCATGTGAACAAACTTAATGTACATTTTTTTTCTGTGAGATGTTATGTGAAATTCTATTAATTATCTGACTCATTTTACCTCACAAGCTTTGTTCCCTCTAAGAACAAGGGCAGATTTTTCTTGAGAAGCCCAGCAGTGAAACAGTTAATAAGGTAGCCATACCTTGCTGTCTGCATTGTGTATTGTTTGCTAACTACAGGGTGTGGTTCCCTAATTAACTATTTCACTGCTGGACTGCTCACAGAATCTGGCCTTAGAGGGAACACTGATAACAAAGTGTAAATATGGATTTGCCCATCACACATGTGTTAGGTTTTTAATAATTTTATGAGTGATTGTTTATATTGTAATGATTATGATACTATCCAATGCCATGTAAATATTACTGTGTTGTTCTTTAAATATTATAGAATTAAAAAGATGAGAAGCTGTTATGTTACAAAATCCAGTAAAGTGTTTTATTAAGTGTCCAGTGAACGTTTTATTAATGTGATTAAATTGTATTTTTTTTTCTTTTAAAATTCTGAAAGTGTGTTTAATTATTAACATGTTGTAAGATTATTACACTTACCTAAAATAAGATTAAAGGGACTAAAGTCAAAGACCTGGGACGAGATTACATATGCGGCGCAAGCTTCAGCGTAACTGCTGAAACCCGCGCCGCCCATAATTTCACCTCGCACATCGGGGTATCACATATGGCGCTGGCGCCTTAAGTCGGATTAACTAGCGATCTCCAGAAATAAGCGAAAATACAAATTTCTGGAGTCGCCAGTGACTTACTGCACTTTAGAAACTGCTGCCACCTAAGAAAATAAAAAAAATATCAAATCTCTCGTAAAAGTCTAACCCGCCTCCCAAAAATATACCCGACACGTAAAACCACTATATCCGCAATCCCCCCACATTGCAACTAATAATAAATGTATTAACCCCTAAACCGACAACCCCCCACAACGCAATATGCCTAATTAAACTACTAACCTCTAATCCGCCATTCACCCACATCGCAATCTATCTAGTAAATGTATTAACCCCTAAATCCACCAACCCCAACATCGCAAACTACCTAATAAATGTATTAACCACTAATCCACCATTAACCCACATCGCAAAGTACCTATAAAAACTATTAACCCCTAATCCGCCATTAACCCACATTGCAATAAACCTTATAAATCTTTTAACCCCTAATCCGCCAAACCCACACAACGCAATAATCCTAATAAAACTATTAACCCCTAATCCGCCAAACCCCTTCAACGCAAGTACCTTAATTAACCTATTAACCCCTAATCTGCCAAACCCCCACAATGCAAAAAACTAATTTAATTACTAAGCCCCCTAATTTAACACCCACTAAATTAACCCCAAATTACATAAAATAATAAAATACTAAATTATAATTAAAATAAAAAATCCTAGCAGTACTTAGAAAAATAAACCTAAGATTAAATTAAAATAAATTTATCTAAAATTACCAAAAATAAAAAAGTCTAACATTACAGAAAATAATAAACAAAATTACCCAAAATAAAAAAATTAAACCTAATCCCTATGAAAATAAAAAAGCCCCCCTTTATAGGGCATTTCCCTAAATTAAACAGCTCTAAGTCCCCCCCTAACAGTAAAACCCACCAAACCCACCAAAATAAATAAACCTAACACTAAAAAAACATAAACTATCCATTGCCCCTCAAGGGGCATTGTATGGGCATTGCCCTTAAAAGGGCATTCAGTTCTTTTACAATTGCCCATTAAAACCCTAATCTAAAAAAAAACAACCCAAAAGTAAAAAAAAATCCTATTTCTAACCCCCTAACTCACTGTTCCTGAAGTCCGGCGGAGAAGATCCTGTTCCAGGCAGTGAAGTTTTTTCCAAACGGTCAATATCTTCTTCCAAGCGGGGATCACTTCCTTCTTCATCCAGGACCAAGCCGGCGGAGCAGAGATGAGCGCAGAGCAGGACCGGCGACCTTGGATCCATGGAGCATGGAGGATCCTCTTCGTACGATCGCCGCCGTACACTGAATAGTGAATTCAAGGTCCACGTTTAAATATGGTGTCCCTTGCATTCCTATTGGCTGATTTGATTCTTTAAATTCAAATCAGTCAATAGGATGAGAGCTACTGAAATCCTATTGGCTGATTTAAACAGCCAATAGGATTTCAGTAGCTCTCCTCCTATTGGCTTATTTGAATTTGAAGAATCAAATCAGCCAATAGGAATGCAAGCCATATTTAAACGTGTACCTTGAATTCACCATTCAGTGTACAGCAGTCCTTGCGATAAATATGTGATACCGATTTGCATTTGCGACGTGGTTCTACAGGGAGTGCAGAATTATTAGGCAAATGAGTATTTTGACCACATCATCCTCTTTATGCATGTTGTCTTACTCCAAGCTGTATAGGCTCGAAAGCCTACTACCAATTAAGCATATTAGGTGATGTGCATCTCTGTAATGAGAAGGGGTGTGGTCTAATGACATCAACACCCTATATCAGGTGTGTATAATTATTAGGCAACTTCCTTTCCTTTGGCAAAATGGGTCAAAAAAAGGACTTGACAGGCTCAGAAAAGTAAAAAATAGTGAGATATCTTGCAGAGGGATGCAGCACTCTTAAAATTGGAAAGCTTCTGAAGCGTGATCATCGAACAATCAAGCGTTTCATTCAAAATAGTCAACAGGGTCGCAAGAAGCGTGTGGAAAAACCAAGGCGCAAAATAACTGCCCATGAACTGAGAAAAGTCAAGCGTGCAGCTGCCAAGATGCCACTTGCCACCAGTTTGGCCATATTTCAGAGCTGCAACATCACTGGAGTGCCCAAAAGCACAAGGTGTTCAATACTCAGAGACATGGCCAAGGTAAGAAAGGCTGAAAGACGACCACCACTTAACAAGACACACATGCTGAAACGTCAAGACTGGGCCAAGAAATATCTCAAGACTGATTTTTCTAAGGTTTTATGGACTGATGAAATGAGAGTGAGTCTTGATGGGCCAGATGGATGGGCCCGTGGCTGGATTGGTAAAGGGCAGAGAGCTCCAGTCCGACTCAGACGCCAGCAAGGTGTAGGTGGAGTACTGGTTTGGGCTGGTATCATCAAAGATGAGCTTGTGGGGCCTTTTCGGGTTGAGGATGGAGTCAAGCTCAACTCCCAGTCCTACTGCCAGTTTCTGGAAGACACCTTCTTCAAGCAGTGGTACAGGAAGAAGTCTGCATCCTTCAAGAAAAACATGATTTTCATGCAGGACAATGCTCCATCACACGCGTCCAAGTACTCCACAGCGTGGCTGGCAAGAAAGGGTATAAAAGAAGAAAATCTAATGACATGGCCTCCTTGTTCACCTGATCTGAACCCCATTGAGAACCTGTGGTCCATCATCAAATGTGAGATTTACAAGGAGGGAAAACAGTACACCTCTCTGAACAGTGTCTGGGAGGCTGTGGTTGCTGCTGCACGCAATGTTGATGGTGAACAGATCAAAACACTGACAGAATTCATGGATGGCAGGCTTTTGAGTGTCCTTGCAAAGAAAGGTGGCTATATTGGTCACTGATTCATTTTTGTTTTGTTTTTGAATGTCAGAAATGTATATTTGTGAATGTTGAGATGTTATATTGGTTTCACTGGTAAAAATAAATAATTGAAATGGGTATATATTTGTTTTTTTGTTAAATTGCCTAATAATTATGCACAGTAATAGTCACCTGCACACACAGATATCCCCCTAAAATAGCTATAACTAAAAACAAACTAAAAACTACTTCCAAAACTATTCAGCTTTGATATTAATGAGTTTTTTTGGGTTCATTGAGAACATGGTTGTTGTTCAATAATAAAATTAATCCTCAAAAATACAACTTGCCTAATAATTCTGCACTCCCTGTATATAGCTAACTCTACATGCAGTACAGATATTAATTCCACAATACTATTTGTCACATCACAGCATTTTTTTTATATTGCTCCTTTAAAGAGTGTATAGAAAATTGCTTAGATTATATTGTATCTCTGTACAGTCCTTTCTCTTGCTCAGACACATTATTATGATGACTCCTATACAAATGTTCTAGGATACTTCCACAGTGTGCCTCTTAGGCTTCACAAATTAATTTAATAGTCTCCACTGTATTTTAGATTCCCCCAGGTTTGTTGTATGTATTGATTGTAGCCTTCAATATAGTTAACTCTTTGGCCGGTAATAAATGATAAATGCTTATTGTCTTGTAAAGAGTTATTCTCTCCTTAGGCCCTGATGTTTTCTAGGGCTTGCTAACAAACATTGGAGCTGGTAATATGTAGTAGCAAGGACACTAGTAAGCCTTTACGCTTGTTCTGTGTTTGTGATATACCATTTGTTTGAGTTTTTGTTTTAACTCCTGCAGTGATGTTTTTTTGGGAACCAGACCCCTATTGCTATCGAGACCTTCAGAGTGCAAATGCTAACAGTCTTATTCTTTGTTACTGTATATTTATGTCCTCTCTTTTTTCGTCTTATGCTTTAATGGCAATACTTATTTGTGAATGTTGAGATGTTATATTGGTTTCACTGGTAAAAATAAATAATTGAAATGGGTATATATTTGTTTTTTGTTAAGTTGCCTAATAATTATGCACAGTAATAGTCACCTGCACACACAGATATCCCCCTAAAATAGCTAAAACTAAAAACAAACTAAAAACTACTTCCAAAAATATTCAGCTTTGATATTAATGAGTTTTTTGGGTTAATTGAGAACATGGTTGTTGTTCAATAATAAAATTAATCCTCAAAAATACAACTTGCCTAATAATTCTGCACTCCCTGTATTTTAGTTTATGAGAGTAAAAATTGTGGGCGACAGGTGAAATATACGAACCGCATTTATATGCGGTGCCATATATGTGATACCTAAACCACGTAAAAACCTGCGTCACCGGCTTTTGCGGGCAACGCAGCATATGTAATGTTGCCCTACATTAGCAGGCTCCTCTTTCAACAGGGAAATCTAATCCTGGCTTTGTTGCAGAAGATATTTGAGTTTTCATATCTGACTGACACACGTGTAAGTCATGGAGAGATTGTGTAGGAAAATCCAGTCTTTGGTTAAGCCTGTGCAGTTTGAGAAGCATCAATTTTCACTGTGTACTACTCCTTTAAGAACAGCACAAGACTCTTAATCTGTTATGATTTCTATGTGTTGTGCAGTTTAGGAATTTCCACATACATCAAACAGGATAAAACAGATGAACAAAATTAATATATTTATGTATTTCAGCTTCGGAGCCCCAGAGGTGTCACACAAGATTTTTTTAATAAATCAT
Source organism: Bombina bombina (assembly GCF_027579735.1). Classification (NCBI taxonomy): domain Eukaryota; kingdom Metazoa; phylum Chordata; class Amphibia; order Anura; family Bombinatoridae; genus Bombina; species Bombina bombina. Next base: position 196,862 of record NW_026510737.1, read on the forward strand.
GAACACATTTTGCTAAATTGTGAGCACATTTTGCTAAATTGTGCGCACATTTTGCTTAATCATGCGCACATTTTACTAAATTTAGTTAATTGTGAGTACATTTTGCTAAATCGCGAGCACATTTTGCTAAATCGCAAGCACATTTTGCTAAATCGCAAGCACATTTTGCTAAATTCTGCGCACATTTTGCTAAATATTTTTAATCATGCTTAATGCATTCCACATTAATATTCTAGATTCTGGCCTTTAAAGTCAGCAAAAATGCACAATAACACAAGATACACATATACATGTGCACACACTCAAATACACAGTAACACACACTACATAGCATACACTTACACATGCAGATAAACACAGACACTGCATAGCATACACTTATACATGCAGTGACGTGCGGTGAGGTCAGAGGCTGGTGAGGCAGTGGCTATGATACGCCTGCAAAGCACATATATGAACCTAATAGAGGTAACTTAAATGTACGATTAAATTAGCAGGTTACACAATGACGATTAGAATTGTATTTAATATCTTGTATTTATGCCTCTGCAGACAGTACCCTTATCTCAGGACTATTTATTTATTTATTATCTATTGACTTGGATTGTAGGCCGTTAGTGCTGTGTCCTGCACAACTCCACGGGAGAGAGCACAATGTTATCTATATGAAACACATGAATTAGCAGTCTCTTGTTTTGAAAAAGCTAATTAAAAAGCATGTGATTGGAGGCTGTCAGAAATTTAGAGATTAGATGGTTATAAAGTATATTAATATAACAATGTTAATTGTGCAAAGCTGGGGAATGGGTTGTAAAGGCATTATCTATCATTTTAAACAATAGCGATTTTGGTGTATACTGAATTCTGATCCAGGCATGGATGAAATACTTGCCAGCAAAAAAACAAGGCTTCCAAATGATCTGACAACATGTTAAAACCAGAAACTCCCTAATGCAACTAATGCATAAACAAAGCAGGGGATAACTGGCAATTTTTGAACCAGGGGGCAAGTACAATTCAGTGGCCCAAATACTAAAACCCTGCCAACTTTGAAATTCTATATCTAATATTTAAAATGCAAGGGAAGCAAAGCCCCTAAGAAATTATAAAAATAAGGCTATAAAAACAGAATTTTAATGAAAACTCTAACCCCCCCCAAAAAAATAAAAAAATAAAATATATATATATATATATATATATATATATATTTTTTTTTTTTTTTATTAACATCCATGTACAGCCCTAGCATACTGCTGACATCATAAACATTTCCAGAAAACTGCTGACATCCATGTACAGTCCTAACATACTACTGACATCCTAGTACAGACCCTTACAAAAACATTAATCAGTCACCCCCACACATATATAGAAAAACACATTCACAAACATAGATTCACATACACACAGAAACACAATCAGACATACAGAGGCAATAACACATACAGACACACACATACACACACACAGTGACACACACATAAACACAGACACATACAGAATCACACATAGAAATATACACATTAAGAAATACAAGAAGACTCACACAGACACACACAGACACTAACAGCACACAAGCACCATCAGATACCATGTACACATTGGAACCAAAATACACAAAACTGGGCACCACATGCACACAAAAAGGCACGCAAAAAGCACAGACAAGAAGCCACATACATCCTCACACACACATACACATGCACCCACAGGAACACACACTAAGAGCCTGACTAATCCACATAAATATACAGACAAGCATACACACTCAGATAAACACACACACACACACTTCAACGTGACTTTTACATGAGTTAATTGCCTAGGAACAATAAGATACCACAGTCAAAACTGGGGGGGCACTAATAATTTTCACCACTAAATTATATATACAGGTATATAAAAAACGCTACCTACTAAACCTCTGCATTATGCCATGTAAGATTCATCATGGTCATCATCTGGCAAAGCTTTGTTTAAAAATTAAAGAAAAAAACAAACATGGTAGCCAGACCCAGGTTTCTTAACCACTCTGTATAAGCCGTGTACCAATCTTTTTCTTTAATGATTCAGATAGAGCAGATATTTTTAAAACTGCTTTCCTATTTACTTCTATTATAAAATGTGCTTTATTCTCTAGGTATCCTTTATCAAAAGAGTGACAATGCACTACTGTGTGCTAGCTCAACACATTGGATGAACCAATTACAAGAGGAATATATGTGTAGCCACCAATCAGCAACTTGCAACCAGTTGTTCTTTGCTGCTCCTGAGCATGCCTAGATCTGCTTTTCAACAAAAGATACTAAAGGGATGGAAGCAAATTAGATAATAGAATTAAACTGGAAAGTTGTTCAAAACTACATGCTCTATTTACTTTTTTACTTTATTGTCCCTTTAAGCAAGTTTTTTCATCCCAAAAAATACATTTAATGTTATACACTGTAGGGCTGATAAGCAAGTGGGTAATACATGCTAATGTTATACACTGTAGGGCTGATAAGCAAGTGAGCAATACATGCTAATGTTATACACTGTAGGGCTGATAAGCAAGTGAGCAATACATGCTAATGTTATACACTGTAGGGCTGATAAGCAAGTGGGCAATACGTGCTAATGTTTTACACTGTAGGGCTGATAAGCAAGTAGGTAATACATGCTAATGTTATACACTGTAGGGCTGATAAGCAAGTGAGCAATACATGCTAATGTTATACACCGTAGGGCTGATAAGCAAGTGAGCAATACATGCTAATGTTATACACTGTAGGGCTGATAAGCAAGTGGGCAATACGTGCTAATGTTTTACACTGTAGGGCTGATAAGCAAGTGGGTAATACATGCTAATGTTATACACTGTAGGGCTGATAAGCAAGTGAGCAATACATGCTAATGTTATACACTGTAGGGCTGATAAGCAAGTGAGCAATACATGCTAATGTTATACACTGTAGGGCTGATAAGCAAGTGGGCAATACATGCTAATGTTATAAACTGTAGGGCTGATAAGCAAGTGAGCAATACGTGCTAATATTATACACTGTAGGGCTGATAAGCAAGTGAGCAATACATGCTAATGTTATACTCTGTAGGGCTGATAAGCAAGTAGGCAATACATGCTAACGTTATACACTGTAGGGCTGATAAGCAAGTGAGTAATACGTGCTAATGTTATACACTGTAGGGCTGATAAGCAAGTGAGCAATACATGCTAATGTTATACACTGTAGGGCTGATAAGCAACTGAGCAATACATGCTAATGTTATACACTGTAGGGCTGATAAGCAAGTGGGCAATACATGCTAATGTTATACACTGTAGGGCTGATAAGCAAGTGGGCCGTGTAAGTACCTTTTTAAAGGGACCCAATCTTTTTCTTTAATGATTCAGATAGAGCAGATATTTTTAAAACTGCTTTCCTATTTACTTCTATTATAAAATGTGCTTTATTCTCTAGGTATCCTTTATCAAAAGAGTGACAATGCACTACTGTGTGCTAGCTCAACACATTGGATGAACCAATTACAAGAGGAATATATGTGTAGCCACCAATCAGCAACTAGCAACCAGTTGTTCTTTGCTGCTCCTGAGCATGCCTAGATCTGCTTTTCAACAAAAGATACTAAAGGGATAGAAGCAAATTAGATAATAGAATTAAACTGGAAAGTTGTTCAAAACTACATGCTCTATTTACTTTTTACTTTATTGTCCCTTTAAGCAAGTTTTTTCATCCCAAAAAATACATATAATGTTATACACTGTAGGGCTGATAAGCAAGTGGGTAATACATTCTCATGTTATACACTGTAGGGCTGATAAGCAAGTGAGTAATACGTGCTAATGTTATACACTGTAGGGCTGATAAGCAAGTGAGCAATACATGCTAATGTTATACACTGTAGGGCTGATAAGCAAGTGAGCAATACATGCTAATGTTATACACTGTAGGGCTGATAAGCAAGTGAGCAATACATGCTAATGTTATATACTGTAGGGCTGATAAGCAAGTAGGCAATACGTGCTAATGTTATACACTGTAGGGCTGATAAGCAAGTGGGCAATACGTGCTAATGTTTTACACTGTAGGGCTGATAAGCAAGTGGGTAATACATACTAATGTTATACGCTGTAGGGCTGATAAGCAAGTGAGCAATACATGCTAATGTTATACACTGTAGGGCTGATAAGCAAGTGAGCAATACATGCTAATGTTATACACTGTAGGGCTGATAAGCAAGTGAGCAATACATGCTAATGTTATACACTGTAGGGCTGATAAGCAAGTGGGCAATACATGCTAATGTTATAAACTGTAGGGCTGATAAGCAAGTGAGCAATACATGCTAATGTTATACTCTGTAGGGCTGATAAGCAAGTAGGCAATACATGCTAACGTTATACACTGTAGGGCTGATAAGCAAGTGAGTAATACGTGCTAATGATATACACTGTAGGGCTGATAAGCAAGTGAGCAATACATGCTAATGTTATACACTGTAGGGCTGATAAGCAAGTGGGCAATACATGCTAATGTTATACACTGTAGGGCTGATAGGCAAGTGGGCAATACATGCTAATGTTATACACTGTAGGGCTGATAAGCAAGGGGGCAATACATACTAATGTTATACGCTGTAGGGCTGATAAGCAAGTGGGCAATACGTGCTAATGTTATACACTGTAGGGGTGATCAGCAAGTGGGCAATACGTTCTAATGTTATACACTGTAGGGCTGATAAGCAAGTGGGCAATACATGCTAATGTTATACACTGAAGGGCTGATAAGCAAGTGGGCAATACGTGCTAATGTTATACACTGTAGGGCTGATAAGCAAGTGAGCAATACGTGCTAATGTTATACACTGTAGGGCTAATAAGCAAGTGGGCAATACATGCTAATGTTATACACTGTAGGGCTGATAAGCAAGTGGGCAATACATGCTAATGTTATACACTGTAGGGCTGATAAGCAAGTGAGCATTACATGCTAATGTTATACACTGTAGGGCTGATAAGCAAGTGGGTAATACATGCTAATGTTATACACTGTAGGGCTGATAAGCAAGTGGGTAATACATGCTAATGTTATACACTGTAGGGCTGATAAGCAAGTGGGCAATACATGCTAATGTTATACACTGTAGTGCTGATAAGCAAGGGGGCAATACATACTAATGTTATACGCTGTAGGGCTGATAAGCAAGTGAGAAAAACATGCTAATGTTATACACTGTAGGGCTGATAAGCAAGTGGGTAATACATGCTAATGTTATACACTGTAGGGATGATAAGCAAGTGAGCAATACATGCTAATTTAATACACTGTAGGGCTGATAAGCAAGTGGGCAATACATGCTAATGTTATACACTGTAGGGCTGATAAGCAAGTGGGCAATACATGCTAATTTTATACACTGTAGGGCTGATAAGCAAGTGGGCAATACATGCTAATGTTATACACTGTAGGGTTGATAAGCAAGTGGGCAATAGATGCTAATTTTATATATTGTAGGGCTGATAAGCAAGTGGGCAATACGTGCTAATGTTATACACTGTAGGGCTGATAAGCAAGTGGGCAATACTTGCAATTGTTATACACTGTAGGGCTGATAAGCAAGTGGGCAATACATGCTAATGTTATACACTGTAGGGCTGATAAGCAAGTGAGCATTACATGCTAATGTAATACACTGTAGGGCTGATAAGCAAGTGGGCAATACATGCTAATGTAATACACTGTAGGGCTGATAAGCAAGTGGGCAATACCTGCTAATGTTATACACTGTAGGGCTGATAAGCAAGTGGGCAATACGTGCTAATGTTATACACTGTAGGGCTGATAAGCAAGTGAGCAATACATTCTAATTTTATACACTGTAATGCTGATAAGCAAGTGGGTAATCCATGCTAATGTTACACACTGTAGGGCTGATAAGTAAGTGAGCAATACATGCTAATGTTATACACTGTAGGGCTGATAAGCAAGTGGGCAATACATGCTAATGTTATACACTGTAGGGCTGATAAGCAAGTGGGCAATACATGCTAATGTTATACACTGTAGGGCTGATAAGCAAGTGGGCAATAGATGCTAATGTTATATGCTGTAGGGCTGATAAGCAAGTAGGCAATACATGCTAATGTTATACGCTGTAGGGCTGATAACCAAGTGGGAAATACGTGCTAATGTTATATACTGTAGGGCAATACATGCTAATGTTATACACTGTAGGGCTGATAAGCAAGTGAGCAATACATGCTAATGTTATACACTGTAGGGCTGATAAGCAAGTGGGCAATACATGCTAATGTTATACACTGTAGGGCTGATAAGCAAGTGGGCAATATGTGCTAATGTTATACAATGTAGGGCTGATAAGCAAGTGAGCAATACATGCTAATGTTATACACTGTAGGGCTGATAAGCAAGTGGGCAATACATGCTAATGTTATACACTGTAGGGCTGATAAGCAAGTGGGTAATATGTGCTAATGTTATACACTGTAGGGCTGATAAGCAAGTGGGCAATACATGCTAATGTTATACACTGTAGGGCTGATAAGACAGTGGGCAATACGTGCTAATGTTATACACTGTAGGGCTGATAAGAAATGGGCAATACATGCTAATGTTATACACTGTAGGGCTGATAAGCAAGTGGGTAATATGTGCTAATGTTATAAACTGTAGGACTGATAAGCAAGTGGGCAATGCGTGCTAATGTTATACACTGTAGGGGTGATCAGCAAGTGGGCAATACGTTCTAATGTTATACACTGTAGGGCTGATAAGCAAGTGGGCAATACATGCTAATGTTATACACTGAAGGGCTGATAATCAAGTGGGCAATACGTGCTAATGTTATACACTGTAGGGCTGATAAGCAAGTGAGCAATACGTGCTAATGTTATACACTGTAGGGCTGATAAGCAAGTGGGTAATACGTGTTAATGTTATACACTGTAGGGCTGATAAGCAAGTGGGTAATACATGCTAATTTTATACACTGTAGGGCTGATAAGCAAGTGGGTAATAAGTGCTAATGTTATACACTGTAGGGTTGATAAGCAAGTGGGCAATACGTGCTAATGTTATACACTGTAGGGCTGATAAGCAAGTGGGCAATACTTGCAATTGTTATACACTCTAGGGCTGATAAGCAAGTGGGCAATACGTGCTAATGTTATACACTGTAGGGCTGATAAGCAAGTGCACAATACGTGCTAATGTTATACACTGTAGGGTTGAAAAGCAAGATGGCAATACCTGCTAATGTTATACACTGTAGGGCTGATAAACAAGTGGGCAATACATGCTAATGTTATACACTGTAGGGCTGATAAACAACTGGGCAATACATGCTAATGTTATACACTGTAGGGCTAATAAGCAAGTGGGCAATACGTGCTAATGTTATACACTGTAGGGCTGATAAGCAAGTGAGCATTACATGCTAATGTTATGCACTGTAGGGCTGATAAGCAAGTGGGTAATACATGCTAATGTTATACACTGTAGGGCTGATAAGCAAGTGGGTAATACATGCTAATGTTATACACTGTAGGGATGATAAGCAAGTGAGCAATACATGCTAATGTAATACATTGTAGGGCTGATAAGCAAGTGGGTAATACATGCTAATGTTATACACTGTACTGCTGATAAGCAAGTGGGCAATACATGCTAATGTAATACACTGTAGGGCTGATAAGCAAGTGGGCAATACCTGCTAATGTTACACACTGTAGGGCTGATAAGCAAGTGGGCAATACGTGCTAATGTTATACACTGTAGGTCTGATAAGCAAGTGAGCAATACATTCTAATGTTATACACTGTAATGCTGATAAGCAAGTGGGTAATCCATGCTAATGTTATACACTGTAGGGCTGATAAGCAAGTGAGCAAAACATGCTAATGTTATACACTGTAGGGCTGATAAGCAAGTGGGCAATACATGCTAATGTTATACACTGTAGGGCTGATAAGCAAGTGGGCAATACATGCTAATGTTATACACTGTAGGGCTGATAAGCAAGTGGGCAATGGATGCTAATGTTATATACTGTAGGGCTGAAAAGCAAGTGGGCAATACATGCTAATGTTATACGCTGTAGGGCTGATAACCAAGTGGGAAATACGTGCTAATGTTATATACTGTAGGGCTGATAAGCAAGTGAGCAATACATGCTAATGTTATACACTGTAGGGCTGATAAGCAAGTGGGCAATACATGCTAATGTTATAAACTGTAGGGCTGATAAGCAAGTGAGCAATACATGCTAATGTTATACTCTGTAGGGCTGATAAGCAAGTAGGCAATACATGCTAACATTATACACTGTAGGGCTGATAAGCAAGTGAGTAATACGTGCTAATGATATACACTGTAGGGCTGATAAGCAAGTGAGCAATACATGCTAATGTTATACACTGTAGGGCTGATAAGCAAGTGAGCAATACATGCTAATGTTATACACTGTAGGGCTGATAAGCAAGTGGGCAATACATGCTAATGTTATACACTGTAGGGCTGATAGGCAAGTGGGCAATACATGCTAATGTTATACACTGTAGGGCTGATAAGCAAGTGGGCAATACATACTAATGTTATACGCTGTAGGGCTGATAAGCAAGTGGGCAATACGTGCTAATGTTATACACTGTAGGGGTGATCAGCAAGTGGGCAATACGTTCTAATGTTATACACTGTAGGGCTGATAAGCAAGTGGGCAATACATGCTAATGTTATACACTGAAGGGCTGATAAGCAAGTGGGCAATACGTGCTAATGTTATACACTGTAGGGCTGATAAGCAAGTGAGCAATACGTGCTAATGTTATACACTGTAGGGCTGATAAGCAAGTGGGCAATACATGCTAATGTTATACACTGTAGGGCTGATAAGCAAGTGGGCAATACATGCTAATGTTATACACTGTAGGGCTGATAAGCAAGTGAGCATTACATGCTAATGTTATACACTGTAGGGCTGATAAGCAAGTGGGTAATACATGCTAATGTTATACACTGTAGGGCTGATAAGCAAGTGGGTAATACATGCTAATGTTATACACTGTAGGGCTGATAAGCAAGTGGGCAATACATGCTAATGTTATACACTGTAGTGCTGATAAGCAAGGGGGCAATACATACTAATGTTATACGCTGTAGGGCTGATAAGCAAGTGAGCAATACATGCTAATGTTATACACTGTAGGGCTGATAAGCAAGTGGGTAATACATGCTAATGTTATACACTGTAGGGATGATAAGCAAGTGAGCAATACATGCTAATTTAATACACTGTAGGGCTGATAAGCAAGTGGGCAATACATGCTAATGTTATACACTGTAGGGCTGATAAGCAAGTGGGCAATACATGCTAATTTTATACACTGTAGGGCTGATAAGCAAGTGGGCAATACATGCTAATGTTATACACTGTAGGGTTGATAAGCAAGTGGGCAATAGATGCTAATGTTATATATTGTAGGGCTGATAAGCAAGTGGGCAATACGTGCTAATGTTATACACTGTAGGGCTGATAAGCAAGTGGGCAATACTTGCAATTGTTATACACTGTAGGGCTGATAAGCAAGTGGGCAATACATGCTAATGTTATACACTGTAGGGCTGATAAGCAAGTGAGCATTACATGCTAATGTAATACACTGTAGGGCTGATAAGCAAGTGGGCAATACATGCTAATGTAATACACTGTAGGGCTGATAAGCAAGTGGGCAATACCTGCTAATGTTATACACTGTAGGGCTGATAAGCAAGTGGGCAATACGTGCTAATGTTATACACTGTAGGGCTGATAAGCAAGTGAGCAATACATTCTAATATTATACACTGTAATGCTGATAAGCAAGTGGGTAATCCATGCTAATGTTACACACTGTAGGGCTGATAAGTAAGTGAGCAATACATGCTAATGTTATACACTGTAGGGCTGATAAGCAAGTGGGCAATACATGCTAATGTTATACACTGTAGGGCTGATAAGCAAGTGGGCAATACATGCTAATGTTATACACTGTAGGGCTGATAAGCAAGTGGGCAATACATGCTAATGTAATACACTGTAGGGCTGATAAGCAAGTAGGCAATACATGCTAATGTTATACGCTGTAGGGCTGATAACCAAGTGGGAAATACGTGCTAATGTTATATACTGTAGGGCAATACATGCTAATGTTATACACTGTAGGGCTGATAAGCAAGTGAGCAATACATGCTAATGTTATACACTGTAGGGCTGATAAGCAAGTGGGCAATACATGCTAATGTTATACACTGTAGGGCTGATAAGCAAGTGGGCAATATGTGCTAATGTTATACAATGTAGGGCTGATAAGCAAGTGAGCAATACATGCTAATGTTATACACTGTAGGGCTGATAAGCAAGTGGGCAATACATGCTAATGTTATACACTGTAGGGCTGATAAGCAAGTGGGTAATATGTGCTAATGTTATACACTGTAGGGCTGATAAGCAAGTGGACAATACATGCTAATGTTATACACTGTAGGGCTGATAAGACAGTGGGCAATACGTGCTAATGTTATACACTGTAGGGCTGATAAGAAATGGGCAATACATGCTAATGTTATACACTGTAGGGCTGATAAGCAAGTGGGTAATATGTGCTAATGTTATAAACTGTAGGACTGATAAGCAAGTGGGCAATGCGTGCTAATATTATACACTGTAGGGGTGATCAGCAAGTGGGCAATACGTTCTAATGTTATACACTGTAGGGCTGATAAGCAAGTGGGCAATACATGCTAATGTTATACACTGAAGGGCTGATAATCAAGTGGGCAATACGTGCTAATGTTATACACTGTAGGGCTGATAAGCAAGTGAGCAATACGTGCTAATGTTATACACTGTAGGGCTGATAAGCAAGTGGGTAATACGTGTTAATGTTATACACTGTAGGGCTGATAAGCAAGTGGGTAATACATGCTAATTTTATACACTGTAGGGCTGATAAGCAAGTGGGTAATAAGTGCTAATGTTATACACTGTAGGGTTGATAAGCAAGTGGGCAATACGTGCTAATGTTATACACTGTAGGGCTGATAAGCAAGTGGGCAATACTTGCAATTGTTATACACTCTAGGGCTGATAAGCAAGTGGGCAATACGTGCTAATGTTATACACTGTAGGGCTGATAAGCAAGTGCACAATACGTGCTAATGTTATACACTGTAGGGTTGAAAAGCAAGATGGCAATACCTGCTAATGTTATACACTCTAGGGCTGATAAACAAGTGGGCAATACATGCTAATGTTATACACTGTAGGGCTGATAAACAACTGGGCAATACATGCTAATGTTATACACTGTAGGGCTGATAAGCAAGTGAGCAATACATGCTAATGTTATACACTGTAGGGCTGATAAGCAAGTGGGCAATACATGCTAATGTTATAAACTGTAGGGCTGATAAGCAAGTGAGCAATACATGCTAATGTTATACTCTGTAGGGCTGATAAGCAAGTAGGCAATACATGCTAACGTTATACACTGTAGGGCTGATAAGCAAGTGAGTAATACGTGCTAATGTTATACACTGTAGGGCTGATAAGCAACTGAGCAATACATGCTAATGTTATACACTGTAGGGCTGATAAGCAACTGAGCAATACATGCTAATGTTATACACTGTAGGGCTGATAAGCAAGTGGGCAATACATGCTAATGTTATACACTGTAGGGCTGATAAGCAAGTGGGCCGTGTAAGTACCTTTTTAAAGGGACCCAATCTTTTTCTTTAATGATTCAGATAGAGCAGATATTTTTAAAACTGCTTTCCTATTTACTTCTATTATAAAATGTGCTTTATTCTCTAGGTATCCTTTATCAAAAGAGTGACAATGCACTACTGTGTGCTAGCTCAACACATTGGATGAACCAATTACAAGAGGAATATATGTGTAGCCACCAATCAGCAACTAGCAACCAGTTGTTCTTTGCTGCTCCTGAGCATGCCTAGATCTGCTTTTCAACAAAAGATACTAAAGGGATAGAAGCAAATTAGATAATAGAATTAAACTGGAAAGTTGTTCAAAACTACATGCTCTATTTACTTTTTACTTTATTGTCCCTTTAAGCAAGTTTTTTCATCCCAAAAAATACATATAATGTTATACACTGTAGGGCTGATAAGCAAGTGGGTAATACATTCTCAAGTTATACACTGTAGGGCTGATAAGCAAGTGAGTAATACGTGCTAATGTTATACACTGTAGGGCTGATAAGCAAGTGAGCAATACATGCTAATGTTATACACTGTAGGGCTGATAAGCAAGTGAGCAATACATGCTAATGTTATACACTGTAGGGCTGATAAGCAAGTGGGCAATACATGCTAATGTTATACACTGTAGTGCTGATAAGCAAGGGGGCAATACATACTAATGTTATACGCTGTAGGGCTGATAAGCAAGTGAGCAAAACATGCTAATGTTATACACTGTAGGGCTGATAAGCAAGTGGGTAATACATGCTAATGTTATACACTGTAGGGATGATAAGCAAGTGAGCAATACATGCTAATTTAATACACTGTAGGGCTGATAAGCAAGTGGGCAATACATGCTAATGTTATACACTGTAGGGCTGATAAGCAAGTGGGCAATACATGCTAATTTTATACACTGTAGGGCTGATAAGCAAGTGGGCAATACATGCTAATGTTATACACTGTAGGGTTGATAAGCAAGTGGGCAATAGATGCTAATGTTATATATTGTAGGGCTGATAAGCAAGTGGGCAATACGTGCTAATGTTATACACTGTAGGGCTGATAAGCAAGTGGGCAATACTTGCAATTGTTATACACTGTAGGGCTGATAAGCAAGTGGGCAATACATGCTAATGTTATACACTGTAGGGCTGATAAGCAAGTGGGCAATACATGCTAATGTAATACACTGTAGGGCTGATAAGCAAGTGGGCAATACATGCTAATGTAATACACTGTAGGGCTGATAAGCAAGTGGGCAATACCTGCTAATGTTATACACTGTAGGGCTGATAAGCAAGTGGGCAATACGTGCTAATGTTATACACTGTAGGGCTGATAAGCAAGTGAGCAATACATTCTAATATTATACACTGTAATGCTGATAAGCAAGTGGGTAATCCATGCTAATGTTACACACTGTAGGGCTGATAAGTAAGTGAGCAATACATGCTAATGTTATACACTGTAGGGCTGATAAGCAAGTGGGCAATACATGCTAATGTTATACACTGTAGGGCTGATAAGCAAGTGGGCAATACATGCTAATGTTATACACTGTAGGGCTGATAAGCAAGTGGGCAATAGATGCTAATGTTATATGCTGTAGGGCTGATAAGCAAGTAGGCAATACATGCTAATGTTATACGCTGTAGGGCTGATAACCAAGTGGGAAATACGTGCTAATGTTATATACTGTAGGGCAATACATGCTAATGTTATACACTGTAGGGCTGATAAGCAAGTGAGCAATACATGCTAATGTTATACACTGTAGGGCTGGTAAGCAAGTGGGCAATACATGCTAATGTTATACACTGTAGGGCTGATAAGCAAGTGGGCAATATGTGCTAATGTTATACAATGTAGGGCTGATAAGCAAGTGAGCAATACATGCTAATGTTATACACTGTAGGGCTGATAAGCAAGTGAGCATTACATGCTAATGTTATGCACTGTAGGGCTGATAAGCAAGTGGGTAATACATGCTAATGTTATACACTGTAGGGATGATAAGCAAGTGAGCAATACATGCTAATGTAATACATTGTAGGGCTGATAAGCAAGTGGGTAATACATGCTAATGTTATACACTGTACTGCTGATAAGCAAGTGGGCAATACATGCTAATGTAATACACTGTAGGGCTGATAAGCAAGTGGGCAATACCTGCTAATGTTACACACTGTAGGGCTGATAAGCAAGTGGGCAATACGTGCTAATGTTATACACTGTAGGTCTGATAAGCAAGTGAGCAATACATTCTAATGTTATACACTGTAATGCTGATAAGCAAGTGGGTAATCCATGCTAATGTTATACACTGTAGGGCTGATAAGCAAGTGAGCAAAACATGCTAATGTTATACACTGTAGGGCTGATAAGCAAGTGGGCAATACATGCTAATGTTATACACTGTAGGGCTGATAAGCAAGTGGGCAATAGATGCTAATGTTATATACTGTAGGGCTGAAAAGCAAGTGGGCAATACATGCTAATGTTATACGCTGTAGGGCTGATAACCAAGTGGGAAATACGTGCTAATGTTATATACTGTAGGGCTGATAAGCAAGTGAGCAATACATGCTAATGTTATACACTGTAGGGCTGATAAGCAAGTGGGCAATACATGCTAATGTTATAAACTGTAGGGCTGATAAGCAAGTGAGCAATACATGCTAATGTTATACTCTGTAGGGCTGATAAGCAAGTAGGCAATACATGCTAACATTATACACTGTAGGGCTGATAAGCAAGTGAGTAATACGTGCTAATGATATACACTGTAGGGCTGATAAGCAAGTGAGCAATACATGCTAATGTTATACACTGTAGGGCTGATAAGCAAGTGAGCAATACCTGCTAATGTTATACACTGTAGGGCTGATAAACAAGTGGGCAATACATGCTAATGTTATACACTGTAGGGCTGATAAACAACTGGGCAATACATGCTAATGTTATACACTGTAGGGCTAATAAGCAAGTGGGCAATACGTGCTAATGTTATACACTGTAGGGCTGATAAGCAAGTGAGCATTACATGCTAATGTTATGCACTGTAGGGCTGATAAGCAAGTGGGTAATACATGCTAATGTTATACACTGTAGGGCTGATAAGCAAGTGGGTAATACATGCTAATGTTATACACTGTAGGGATGATAAGCAAGTGAGCAATACATGCTAATGTAATACATTGTAGGGCTGATAAGCAAGTGGGTAATACATGCTAATGTTATACACTGTACTGCTGATAAGCAAGTGGGCAATACATGCTAATGTAATACACTGTAGGGCTGATAAGCAAGTGGGCAATACCTGCTAATGTTACACACTGTAGGGCTGATAAGCAAGTGGGCAATACGTGCTAATGTTATACACTGTAGGTCTGATAAGCAAGTGAGCAATACATTCTAATGTTATACACTGTAATGCTGATAAGCAAGTGGGTAATCCATGCTAATGTTATACACTGTAGGGCTGATAAGCAAGTGAGCAATACATGCTAATGTTATACACTGTAGGGCTGATAAGCAAGTGGGCAATACATGCTAATGTTATACACTGTAGGGCTGATAAGCAAGTGGGCAATACATGCTAATGTTATACACTGTAGGGCTGATAAGCAAGTGGGCAATAGATGCTAATGTTATATACTGTAGGGCTGAAAAGCAAGTGGGCAATACATGCTAATGTTATACGCTGTAGGGCTGATAACCAAGTGGGAAATACGTGCTAATGTTATATACTGTAGGGCTGATAAGCAAGTGAGCAATACATGCTAATGTTATACACTGTAGGGCTGATAAGCAAGTGGGCAATACATGCTAATGTTATAAACTGTAGGGCTGATAAGCAAGTGAGCAATACATGCTAATGTTATACTCTGTAGGGCTGATAAGCAAGTAGGCAATACATGCTAACATTATACACTGTAGGGCTGATAAGCAAGTGAGTAATACGTGCTAATGATATACACTGTAGGGCTGATAAGCAAGTGAGCAATACATGCTAATGTTATACACTGTAGGGCTGATAAGCAAGTGAGCAATACATGCTAATGTTATACACTGTAGGGCTGATAAGCAAGTGGGCAATACATGCTAATGTTATACACTGTAGGGCTGATAGGCAAGTGGGCAATACATACTAATGTTATACGCTGTAGGGCTGATAAGCAAGTGGGCAATACGTGCTAATGTTATACACTGTAGGGGTGATCAGCAAGTGGGCAATACGTTCTAATGTTATACACTGTAGGGCTGATAAGCAAGTGGGCAATACATGCTAATGTTATACACTGAAGGGCTGATAAGCAAGTGGGCAATACGTGCTAATGTTATACACTGTAGGGCTGATAAGCAAGTGAGCAATACGTGCTAATGTTATACACTGTAGGGCTAATAAGCAAGTGGGCAATACATGCTAATGTTATACACTGTAGGGCTGATAAGCAAGTGGGCAATACATGCTAATGTTATACACTGTAGGGCTGATAAGCAAGTGAGCATTACATGCTAATGTTATACACTGTAGGGCTGATAAGCAAGTGGGTAATACATGCTAATGTTATACACTGTAGGGCTGATAAGCAAGTGGGTAATACATGCTAATGTTATACACTGTAGGGCTGATAAGCAAGTGGGCAATACATGCTAATGTTATACACTGTAGTGCTGATAAGCAAGGGGGCAATACATACTAATGTTATACGCTGTAGGGCTGATAAGCAAGTGAGCAAAACATGCTAATGTTATACACTGTAGGGCTGATAAGCAAGTGGGTAATACATGCTAATGTTATACACTGTAGGGATGATAAGCAAGTGAGCAATACATGCTAATGTTATACACTGTAGGGCTGATAAGCAAGTGGGCAATACATGCTAATGTTATACACTGTAGGGCTGATAAGCAAGTGGGCAATACATGCTAATGTTATACACTGTAGGGCTGATAAGCAAGTGGGCAATACATGCTAATGTTATACACTGTAGGGTTGATAAGCAAGTGGGCAATAGATGCTAATGTTATATATTGTAGGGCTGATAAGCAAGTGGGCAATACGTGCTAATGTTATACACTGTAGGGCTGATAAGCAAGTGGGCAATACTTGCAATTGTTATACACTGTAGGGCTGATAAGCAAGTGGGCAATACATGCTAATGTTATACACTGTAGGGCTGATAAGCAAGTGAGCATTACATGCTAATGTAATACACTGTAGGGCTGATAAGCAAGTGGGCAATACATGCTAATGTAATACACTGTAGGGCTGATAAGCAAGTGGGCAATACCTGCTAATGTTATACACTGTAGGGCTGATAAGCAAGTGGGCAATACGTGCTAATGTTATACACTGTAGGGCTGATAAGCAAGTGGGCAATACATGCTAATGTTATACACTGTAGGGCTGATAAGCAAGTGGGCAATACATGCTAATGTTATACACTGTAGGGCTGATAAGCAAGTGGGCAATAGATGCTAATGTTATATGCTGTAGGGCTGATAAGCAAGTAGGCAATACATGCTAATGTTATACGCTGTAGGGCTGATAACCAAGTGGGAAATACGTGCTAATGTTATATACTGTAGGGCAATACATGCTAATGTTATACACTGTAGGGCTGATAAGCAAGTGAGCAATACATGCTAATGTTATACACTGTAGGGCTGGTAAGCAAGTGGGCAATACATGCTAATGTTATACACTGTAGGGCTGATAAGCAAGTGGGCAATATGTGCTAATGTTATACAATGTAGGGCTGATAAGCAAGTGAGCAATACATGCTAATGTTATACACTGTAGGGCTGATAAGCAAGTGGGCAATACATGCTAATGTTATACACTGTAGGGCTGATAAGCAAGTGGGTAATATGTGCTAATGTTATACACTGTAGGGCTGATAAGCAAGTGGACAATACATGCTAATGTTATACACTGTAGGGCTGATAAGACAGTGGGCAATACGTGCTAATGTTATACACTGTAGGGCTGATAAGAAATGGGCAATACATGCTAATGTTATACACTGTAGGGCTGATAAGCAAGTGGGTAATATGTGCTAATGTTATAAACTGTAGGACTGATAAGCAAGTGGGCAATGCGTGCTAATATTATACACTGTAGGGGTGATCAGCAAGTGGGCAATACGTTCTAATGTTATACACTGTAGGGCTGATAAGCAAGTGGGCAATACATGCTAATGTTATACACTGAAGGGCTGATAATCAAGTGGGCAATACGTGCTAATGTTATACACTGTAGGGCTGATAAGCAAGTGAGCAATACGTGCTAATGTTATACACTGTAGGGCTGATAAGCAAGTGGGTAATACGTGTTAATGTTATACACTGTAGGGCTGATAAGCAAGTGGGTAATACATGCTAATGTTATACACTGTAGGGCTGATAAGCAAGTGGGTAATAAGTGCTAATGTTATACACTGTAGGGTTGATAAGCAAGTGGGCAATACGTGCTAATGTTATACACTGTAGGGCTGATAAGCAAGTGGGCAATACTTGCAATTGTTATACACTCTAGGGCTGATAAGCAAGTGGGCAATACGTGCTAATGTTATACACTGTAGGGCTGATAAGCAAGTGCACAATACGTGCTAATGTTATACACTGTAGGGTTGAAAAGCAAGATGGCAATACCTGCTAATGTTATACACTGTAGGGCTGATAAACAAGTGGGCAATACATGCTAATGTTATACACTGTAGGGCTGATAAACAAGTGGGCAATACATGCTAATGTTATACACTGTAGGGCTAATAAGCAAGTGGGCAATACGTGCTAATGTTATACACTGTAGGGCTGATAAGCAAGTGAGCATTACATGCTAATGTTATGCACTGTAGGGCTGATAAGCAAGTGGGTAATACATGCTAATGTTATACACTGTAGGACTGATAAGCAAGTGGGTAATACATGCTAATGTTATACACTGTAGGGATGATAAGCAAGTGAGCAATACATTGCTAGAATGTAATTACACTGTAGGGCTGATAAGCAAGTGGGCAATACATGCTAATGTAATACACTGTAGGGCTGATAAGCAAGTGGGCAATACCTGCTAATGTTATACACTGTAGGGCTGATAAGCAAGTGGGCAATACGTGCTAATGTTATACACTGTAGGGCTGATAAGCAAGTGAGCAATACATTCTAATATTATACACTGTAATGCTGATAAGCAAGTGGGTAATCCATGCTAATGTTATACACTGTAGGGCTGATAAGCAAGTGAGCAATACATGCTAATGTTATACACTGTAGGGCTGATAAGCAAGTGGGCAATACATGCTAATGTTATACACTGTAGGGCTGATAAGCAAGTGGGCAATACATGCTAATGTTATACACTGTAGGGCTGATAAGCAAGTGGGCAATAGATGCTAATGTTATATGCTGTAGGGCTGATAAGCAAGTAGGCAATACATGCTAATGTTATACGCTGTAGGGCTGATAACCAAGTGGGAAATACGTGCTAATGTTATATACTGTAGGGCTGATAAGCAAGTGGGCAATACATGCTAATGTTATACACTGTAGGGCTGATAAACAAGTGGGCAATACATGCTAATGTTATACACTGTAGGGCTAATAAGCAAGTGGGCAATACGTGCTAATGTTATACACTGTAGGGCTGATAAGCAAGTGAGCATTACATGCTAATGTTATACACTGTAGGGCTGATAAGCAAGTGGGTAATACATGCTAATGTTATACACTGTAAGGCTGATAAGCAAGGGGGTAATACATGCTAATGTTATACACTGTAGGGATGATAAGCAAGTGAGCAATACATGCTAATGTAATACATTGTAGGGCTGATAAGCAAGTGGGTAATACATGCTAATGTTATACACTGTAGGGATGATAAGCAAGTGAGCAATATATGCTAATGTAATACATTGTAGGGCTGATAAGCAAGTGGGTAATACATGCTAATGTAATACACTGTAGGGCTGATAAGCAAGTGGGCAATACATGCTAATGTAATACACTGTAGGGCTGATAAGCAAGTGGGCAATACCTGCTAATGTTACACACTGTAGGGCTGATAAGCAAGTAGGCAATACGTGCTAATGTTATACACTGTAGGTCTGATAAGCAAGTGAGCAATACATTCTAATGTTATACACTGTAATGCTGATAAGCAAGTGGGTAATCCATGCTAATGTTATACACTGTAGGGCTGATAAGCAAGTGAGCAAAACATGCTAATGTTATACACTGTAGGGCTGATAAGCAAGTGGGCAATACATGCTAATGTTATACACTGTAGGGCTGATAAGCAAGTGGGCAATACATGCTAATGTTATACACTGTAGGGCTGATAAGCAAGTGGGCAATAGATGCTAATGTTATATACTGTAGGGCTGATAAGCAAGTGGGCAATACATGCTAATGTTATACGCTGTAGGGCTGATAACCAAGTGGGAAATACGTGCTAATGTTATATACTGTAGGGCTGATAAGCAAGTGAGCAATACATGCTAATGTTATAAACTGTAGGGCTGATAAGCAAGTGGGCAATACATGCTAATGTTATACACTGTAGGGCTGATAAGCAAGTGGGCAATACTTGCTAATGTTATTGACCCCACATAGTCAAGTTGCCATTGTAACAAACCCCCCCACAAAAACACCTCACACCTTCTTTGGGATTGAAAGGCCGCAGCTCCTTTATTAACATAACTTATAACATAAATAACATTAAATAACATTAGATAACATTAACTCTTTTAACACCAACACAGTGCTTGCCCCCATTCCACGTTCCACAAGCCCCGCCCTACCCAAGGGAGGGGCTACCACCATCAAACCAACCCCCTGCTGTTGAAACAGGAAGTCCCATCACATCATAACAGGCGTAAGCCTCTACCACCCAGGGCAAGCACCCCGCCACAGCTGCGACAGTTTTGAAGCCTATCACCAGGGAGGGAGGGCGGGAATTTGCCCACCGTGCTGCTCCTGCTATCAGTGCTTGTTATTTTTCAAATGTGTGTTGCTACTTCCTGTCAGCACCTTATCAACCCTTTGCTTAGCCCACCCCCTTGTCCTTTCTCTCACCCCATGCCCTGCTTCCTAGTGGGGTCATATAACCCTCTCTTCAATTTCTTTCTACAGGGTTATTCCTTGACCCCACATAGTCAAGTTGCCATTGTAACAAACCCCCCCACAAAAACACCTCACACCTTCTTTGGGATTGAAAGGCCGCAGCTCCTTTATTAACATAACTTATAACATAAATAACATTAAATAACATTAGATAACATTAACTCTTTTAACACCAACACAGTGCTTGCCCCCATTCCACGTTCCACAAGCCCCGCCCTACCCAAGGGAGGGGCTACCACCATCAAACCAACCCCCTGCTGTTGAAACAGGAAGTCCCATCACATCATAACAGGCGTAAGCCTCTACCACCCAGGCCAAGCACCCCGCCACCCCTCACCCCTTAGGTGAGGACCGCCACCCAGAGCCAAGGCCTTCTCAATCCCTTCTCTCAATGTGAAATTAAAAAGGTGTAAACCCACCTCGTTAAGGTGGACCCCGTCTTTTAGATAGAAGCACCTTCCCGATTCCCCTTCAAATTCAACATGCCTCAATCCAACTCCTCCCACCCTTCTTACGTAACTGCTCACCATCCTGTTGATCTTCCGTCTGGAAGCCTCCAACCTCCCAGCATCCCATGCTGACCTCCACACTACCCGGCTCTCTATCTCTGACCAGACAACAACTAAGCCCGGGAAGAGTTGCCGCAGTCTCTCCATCCCTCTCTTAATATCGTCCACCAAGTCCTTTTGAGGCATGAAGCCCAGGTCATTTCCTCCCACATGAAGCACCAAAATCTGAGGGGGTGCAAACAATCCGGCATACTCCACAACTTTTCCGACTACCTGCCGCCACTTCATACCCCGGACCCCAAACCATTTTACTTCAACTTTATCCCTAGATAGTCCCAGCTGGCCTCCATCCTCCTTGACTGCGGCAGCCTTCCTGGCCCAGTAAATGTACGAATGCCCGATCACCCAACACCTCACTGGACCTGTTAAAACAAAATATAGCCGTGTCAGCTGCCGCCCCTTACCCTTACACCCTCATCCCCAACCTAACGTACCCCCGATACCTGTCCGACCTCCACCTCCCTATCCTCTTAATCACAGACACATCCAAACCCAAGCCAGCCGCCTCCGTTGCCGCCCCTATCCTGAAAGAATGTGACCCGAACTCCATTTCCCCCAGCCCCACTCTCCCCAAGGCCTTTCTGAATACCGCCATAAACTGGAACCTGGACAAGGCAGACCCATCCTCATGCACCAACAGTGGACCCACCCCCCTGGGGCGAAGGCTGAGGTACTGCTGGACTACGGCCACTGGGCAACACACTCCTCCCACTTCCCTCAAATTGATCAAGACCCCTTTCCCCAACTGGTCCGTCTTGGACCTTCTCAACCAAATCTCCACTACTCTTTCCCCCAATGTCACCTCGTCTCTGTGCAAACCTCCCCCGTCCCTCCTGTTCTGTCCCACCAACTCCGAAATCCTGAATGCTCCAAAAAATGCCAAAGTAAATGCAGTCTTAAACAGAACCTCCTCAAAATTTGACAGACATACCTCCTTTAAACATCCCACCACCTTCACCAAAACTACAAACGATACCGGCCGTCTGGCCTCCTTCTACCCCGGCACAACCCCCTCACTGCCATCCTTACCACAAAGACCTTCGTTAAGTCCCCCATCTCCAACAGCTGAAACCAGAAAGCCAATGCCGCCATCCTTTTCTTTATCTCTGAGGAGGATAGCCTCTCCTCACCCCACTGCCTTACCCATGCAAGCAACACCCCCAACTGGGCATCGCCACTTTCCAGTAGGTGCCTCCCCCTCTCCAGACTGCACCATTTTTTCCACACCTGGACGTAGGCCCTCCAAGTTGACTCTGCCAGCGAACCCCGAACCAGCTCCATCAGCCCGCGTCGCCCAGGTTCCACAAGTCCTCCGGGCAGGATGCTCCCTCCACGTCCGCCTCTGGCTCTGCCGCGCGGAACCGGTCCCACTGGAAACGGGACAAAGAATCAGCTATCACATTCAGCTTCCCCGGGACATGTACAGCCCTGAAAGATACGTTATTGCGCAGGCACTCCAACACAAATACTCTCAGCAACCTAACCACCGGCGGGGAGTTAGCCGTCAGCCTGTTTATAGCCAAAACCACCCCTAGGTTGTCCGAATGGAAGGTAACCCTCTTGTCCCTCAAAGTACTGGACCACACCCGTAGCGCCACCACTAACGGGAAGAACTCCAAGAATGTGAGATTCTTCGTTAGGCCCGCCTCTTTCCAACTGTCCGGCCAGGCCTCCGCACACCACCGTCCTTGCAAATAGGCCCCGAAACCCTGCGCTCCCGAAGCATCCGTGTATAAGCTCAGGTTGTCATCAGACCAACCGACTTCCTGCATAATCAACCTCCCATTGAACTCCTCCAAGAATGTGAACCACACCCTCAAGTCATCCTTCAGCTCCCTCGTGACCCTGATATGATGTCTAGGCTCCGAGACCCCAGCCGTCGCCAGCGACAGCCGGCGACAAAAAGCTCTACCTATCGGGATAATCCGACAGGCGAAGTTGAGCTTCCCCAATAATGACTGCATCTGCCGCAACGTAACTTTTTTAGATGCCAAGACCTCACCCACCACCGCTTTGAGGTCAACCAGCTTGTCCACCGGGAGCCGACACTCCATGCGGATCGTATCCAGCTGTATCCCCAAAAAACTCAGGGAAGACACCGGACCCTCCGATTTTTCGCTCGCCACCGGGATCCCAAAGTCCCTAGTCACTTCCCCGAAGACCTCGACCAGCCTCTCGCAGTCCCCTGAATCCGCCGCTCCCACGAATAAGAAGTCATCGAGGTAGTGAACCACCGAAGACTTCCCCGCTCTTTGCCTTACCACCCAGTCCACGAAAGAACTGAATTTCTCGAAATACGAGCAAGATATAGAACAGCCCATGGGGAGGCATAGATCCACGAAAAACGAGCCCTCGAACCAACAACCCAACAAGTGATGGCATTTTGGGTGAACGGGCAGCAGCCGAAATGCGGATTCGACGTCTGCTTTTGCCAGCAACGCCCCGGGTCCCGCCCTACTGACCAAAGATACTGCCCTATCGAAAGACGCATAGTTCACCGAAACCAACTCAGGATCTATGCAATCGTTCACTGACAGCCCTTTTGGGTGAGAGAGATGATGGATCATGTGAAACTGCCCCACCCCTTTTTTGGGTACCACCCCAAGCGGAGAAATCTGCAACCCTTGCAGTGGGGGCCCATTGAAGGGCCCCGCCATCCTGCCCAGTGCCACCTCCTTGCCCAATTTTTCCCTCACCACTGCCGGAAACTCCTTGGCTGACTTTAGATTACCCCCAAATGCTCCCACCTCCTGGTCCTTAAAAGGAATAACGAAACCCGAACTGAACCCTGTCAACAATAACTCGGCGTCCGCCGCGAACCCCCGCCTATTGGCGTATTCCTTTAGCCATGGCACCATCTTTTCGACCCTCACTGGGGTCCGCGCTCGCACTACCCACCTCCCCGGGTTTTCCTCCCTGCCTCACTTTCTTGAAGCACTTGGCAAGAGAGTGGATTCCCCCACATCCCGAGCATTCATGCTTGTACTTGCATGATGCCCCGAATTTGCATTGCCCCTCATTAAACTGAAAGCAGAGGCCCTTCCGTATTGCTGTTGTTGTGTTTCCGCTCCCGCCCCTGCTCCCCGGTCCCTGGCCGCCTGCCCAAAAGGACTGACCCCCTCTCAGGGGCGTCATGATCTCCAACCAGATGCCCATGTCCCTATCGTCCCACCGCATCTCAGCCCTAACCGCCATTCGCTGCCGGAACCTCTCGTCGTACCGCCACCACGCCGTTCCACCGTATGTCCCATACGCATTCCCGATCTCATCGTAGTAACAGAAAAGGGACGACCCCTGTTCTGGGAATTTCTCGCACACCACGCTCGCCATGATGCGAAATGCCCTGGACCAATTCCCAAACGTCTTCGGCAACTTCCTCCACCGCTTCTTCCTCTCCTCGTCTTCCTTCTTACCTTTCTCCTTATCGTCCTCCTTCACCTCCAATACCTGATCCAAGGGGAGCAGCGAGAAAATTTCCAGAAATTCCCGTTTCCAGATCTTCTCCTTCAGCTCGCTGGTGAGGTGTATTCCCAGAGGCCCCACCGAACATAGGCACGGTCTCCTTAAGGCATCTTCTGGAACCCTCAGCGTCTCTCCCGTCCCCACACCGACTGCAGCCCCCGTACCAGATGCTGCCTGAGCCCCTCCGCTCTGCGCTTCACCTGCCGGTTGCGCCCATGCCGCCGCCGGCGAACCCCTTTGCCCCTGAGCCTTCTCCAATGTAGCAATCAAGCCCTTCAACCCTGTCAGTATCAACTCACGCTCCCCAGACAAACCCTCATTCATCCTAGGGAGCAGCGCAGCAGCCTCACCTGCCGACTGCACCGCTGTTGCTGGTCCCAGTCTTCCCCTCTCCTCAGAGACTCCCGTCTCTGGCATGTTGCGTCCGTCCCGACTGGAGCCCCTAGGCCTCCCGGCTGTCCTCGCTCCGTCTACCTCCAGTATGCGTCTCGCCGTTCCTCTCCTGGCAGGGGACCTCCCCCTGCCGCCTCTGCTCCTGTCTCTGGACCTCTCCAACCTGGCCCAGGTGGGAGACGACGCCTCCCTTCCTCTGCTCCTCCTGCGCCTTGGCGACCGTGACCTTCTGTGCCCCCTATCTGTGTCCTGCCTCCTCAGGGGAGTGGGATCCCTCCCCGTATCACGTCCTGGTCTTGCCGTCTGTAAAGAGATCAAACCCGTCACATCATCCCCCCTTTCTGGCCTCCCCTCACCACTTCCTGGCCTGACCCCTCCCCGTGGTGGGGACAACAACCTCAATAGCTGCGCCAGTGTATCCATCCCCCCTACCTGGCCAGCCGTCGCCGTTCCTGCTGATGTGCCCTCCAACGGATCCTCCTCCTCGAAGTCACCGCTGGCGTCCAGCTCAAGCGGTGGCTCCGTCCACAGCTCCATATCAATGATCTCCCTTGTGGCATTGCCCGCCACATCTCCCCGGGCCGTAGCGGCCCTTCCCTCTGTAAAACAAATCATAACATTAACATCATTCCCTTCACACCTCCAGCATCCTATCCCCCTCCCCCCCTAAACCCCTTCGATTCCCCCCCTTCTCCCTTGTGCTAACTCACTCACCCACCTTTTTTTTTTTTTTTTTTTATATATCCACACCCCCACCCTGCAGCATAGGTACCCCCTACCCAACACCGCACCCCTTAACAGACTCCCTGTCCTCTTCCCTCCCCCCTCCCAACTATCCCTGCATCAGGACTCCCCCTATTCCCCCCCCCACACACACTGTTTTTTCTACCGGCCCTCATCCCCTAACTCCTTGCTAGTCCATCCAGTTGCTAAGGGTATAACCCCCTGGCTCCCACCTCTCCCCTCAATAATTACTTGTGGTCCCCAGACACCCCGCTCCCAGAACCTCCACTCTCTTCCCATTCGCCTCACATCCTATGGCCTCTGAACCTGCCCCACCTGCTAATCCTCCACCTACACCTTATGTCTTCCTGCCTGCTGCATTGGGGCCCCCCCCCTCCTCTCAAATTCCCTTGCCGCCTCCAGCTATGTCACCGACCAACCCCCCCCCCCCCCTGGATGCCGCCCTTTGCGGCCCTTACCCTGCTTGGCCTGCCCCTGGCCCGGTAGGTCCTTTTTTGTGCCCCATATTGCCTACGGGCACCCCCTTCCGAAGCCGGCCCCCCCCCGGTGCAAGGCTTAAGCCCCCGGAGCCCCCCCCCCTCCCGCTCTCACCTGCTCCCTCCGATTGCACCCGGTGACCTCCGCTGCCCAGTCCTCTGGTCCCAAGGCCCGGTTGCGACCGCCGGGCCGTGACGTCATCCGGTCGCGCTGCTGTAGGCCGCAAGCCTGTACCCGGCCTGGCCGTCGCCTCATCCGGTCGCACTGCTGTAGGCCGCAAGCCTGTACCCGGCCTGGCCGTCACCTCCGGTCCCGCTGTGGCCCGCTCTCCATCCTGTAGGTCCCCGGATCTCCTGCCGCTCCTCCGCAACTGAGGCCCCGACTGCGCCTGCCGGGCCGTCTCCGCTCCCGCCTCTGCCGCACTAGGCCGCGAGCCTGCCCTGGGCCTGGCCGTCCTCACCGGTCCCACCTCTTGCTGAACCACTTCTGGCGTTCCTGAGGCCCCACCGGCTCCTCTGCCCGACCTCCGTCTTACCGCCTCAGGGCTCAAACGCTCAGGCGGTCTGGATCTCCTCGTGGGCCTCTCACTCCTCCTGGGCCCAGCTACGCTAGGACCTGGCCTCTCCTCCTCTCCTCCTCCGGCTGCTTTCTCTGCTGCGCCCAGGTGTTCCTGAATCCAGCCTGCCCCCTTCTCTCTGGCCACCTTCATCAGCTCAGCAAGCAAAGCTTCCATGACAGGTAAGCAAAGACTGTAGTCCTAATTTGCCCACCGTGCTGCTCCTGCTATCAGTGCTTGTTATTTTTCAAATGTGTGTTGCTACTTCCTGTCAGCACCTTATCAACCCTTTGCTTAGCCCACCCCCTTGTCCTTTCTCTCACCCCATGCCCTGCTTCCTAGTGGGGTCACATAACCCTCTCTTCAATTTCTTTCTACAGGGTTATTCCTACACTGTATGGCTGATAAGCAAGGGGACAATACATGCTAATGTTACACGCTGTAGGGCTGATAAGCAAGTGGGCAATATGTGCTAATGTTATACACTGTAGGGCTGATAAGCAAGTGGGTAATATGTGCTAATGTTATACACTGTAGGGCTGATAAGCAAGTGGGCAATACATGCTAATGTTATACACTGTAGGGCTGATAAGCAAGTGGGCAATACATGCTAATGTTATATACTGTAGGGCTGAAAAGACAGTGGGCAAAACGTGCTAATGTTATACACTGTAGGGCTGATAAGAAATGGGCAATACATGCTAATGTTATACACTGTAAGGCTGATAAGCAAGTGGGTAATATGTGCTAATGTTATAAACTGTAGGACTGATAAGCAAGTGGGCAATGCGTGCTAATGTTATACACTGTAGGGGTGATCAGCAAGTGGGCAATACGTTCTAATGTTATACACTGTAGGGCTGATAAGCAAGTGGGAAATACATGCTAATGTTATACACTGAAGGGCTGATAAGCAAGTGGGCAATACGTGCTAATGTTATACACTGTAGGGCTGATAAGCAAGTGAGCAATACGTGCTAATGTTATACACTGTAGGGCTAATAAGCAAGTGGGTAATACGTGTTAATGTTATACATTGTAGGGCTGATAAGCAAGTGGGTAATACATGCTAATGTTATACACTGTAGGGCTGATAAGCAAGTGGGTAATACGTGCTAATGTTATACACTGTAGGGTTGATAAGCAAGTGGGCAATACGTGCTAATGTTATACACTGTAGGGCTGATAAGCAAGTGGGCAATACTTGTAATTGTTATACACTGTAGGGCTGATAAGCAAGTGGGCAATACGTGCTAATGTTATACACTGTAGGGCTGATAAACAAGTGGGCAATACGTGCTAATGTTATACACTGTAGGGCTGATAAGCAAGTGCGCAATACGTGCTAATGTTATACACTGTAGGGTTGATAAGCAAGGTGGCAATACCTGCTAATGTTATACACTGTAGGGCTGATAAACAAGTGGGCAATACATGCTAATGTTATACACTGTAGGGCTAATAAGCAAGTGGGCAATACGTGCTAATGTTATACACTGTAGGGCTGATAAGCAAGTGAGCATTACATGCTAATGTTATACACTGTAGGGCTGATAAGCAAGTGGGTAATACATGCTAATGTTATACACTGTAGGGATGATAAGCAAGTGAGCAATACATGCTAATGTAATACACTGTAGGGCTGATAAGCAAGTGGGCAATACATGCTAATGTAATACACTGTAGGGCTGATAAGCAAGTGGGCAATACCTGCTAATGTTATACACTGTAGGGCTGATAAGCAAGTGGGCAATACATGCTAATGTTATACACTGTAGGGCTGATAAGCAAGTGAGCAATACATTCTAATATTATACACTGTAATGCTGATAAGCAAGTGGGTAATCCATGCTAATGTTATACACTGTAGGGCTGATAAGCAAGTGAGCAATACATGCTAATGTTATACACTGTAGGGCTGATAAGCAAGTGGGCAATACATGCTAATGTTATACACTGTAGGGCTGATAAGCAAGTGGGCAATACATGCTAATGTTATACACTGTAGGGCTGATAAGCAAGTGGGCAATAGATGCTAATGTTATATGCTGTAGGGCTGATAAGCAAGTAGGCAATACATGCTAATGTTATACGCTGTAGGGCTGATAACCAAGTGGGAAATACGTGCTAATGTTATATACTGTAGGGCTGATAAGCAAGTGGGCAATACATGCTAATGTTATACACTGTAGGGCTGATAAGCAAGTGAGCAATACATGCTAATGTTATACACTGTAGGGCTGATAAGCAAGTGGGCAATACATGCTAATGTTATACACTGTAGGGCTGATAAGCAAGTGGGCAATACGTGCTAATGTTATACAATGTAGGGCTGATAAGCAAGTGAGCAATACATGCTAATGTTATACACTGTAGGGCTGATAAGCAAGTGGGCAATACATGCTAATGTTATACACTGTAGGGCTGATAAGCAAGTGGGTAATATGTGCTAATGTTATACACTGTAGGGCTGATAAGCAAGTGGGCAATACATGCTAATGTTATACACTGTACGGCTGATAAGACAGTGGGCAATACATGCTAATGTTATACACTGTAGGGCTGATAAGAAATGGGCAATACATGCTAATGTTATACACTGTAGGGCTGATAAGCAAGTGGGTAATATGTGCTAATGTTATAAACTGTAGGACTGAAGCAAGTGGGCAATGCGTGCTAATGTAATACACTGTAGGGGTGATCAGCAAGTGGGCAATACGTTCTAATGTTATACACTGTAGGGCTGATAAGCAAGTGGGCAATACATGCTAATGTTATACACTGAAGGGCTGATAATCAAGTGGGCAATACGTGCTAATGTTATACACTGTAGGGCTGATAAGCAAGTGAGCAATACGTGCTAATGTTATACACTGTAGGGCTGATAAGCAAGTGGGTAATACGTGTTAATGTTATACACTGTAGGGCTGATAAGCAATTGGGTAATACATGCTAATGTTATACACTGTAGGGCTGATAAGCAAGTGGGTAATACGTGCTAATGTTATACACTGTAGGGTTGATAAGCAAGTGGGCAATACGTGCCAATGTTATACACTGTAGGGCTGATAAGCAAGTTGGCAATACTTGCAATTGTTATACAATGTAGGGCTGATAAGCAAGTGGGCAATACGTGCTAATGTTATACACTGTAGGGCTGATAAACAAGTGGGCAATACGTGCTAATGTTATACACTGTAGGGCTGATAAGCAAGTGCGCAATACGTGCTAATGTTATACACTGTAGGGTTGATAAGCAAGGTGGCAATAACTGCTAATGTTATACACTGTAGGGCTGATAAACAAGTGGGCAATACATGCTAATGTTATACACTGTAGGGCTGATAAACAAGTGGGCAATACATGCTAATGTTATACACTGTAGGGCTAATAAGCAAGTGGGCAATACGTGCTAATGTTATACACTGTAGGGCTTATAAGCAAGTGGGCAATACATGCTAATGTTATACACTGTAGGGCTGATAAGCAAGTGGGTAATACATGCTAATGTTATACACTGTAGGGCTGATAAGCAAGTGGGTAATACATGCTAATGTTATACACTGTAGGGCTGATAAGCAAGTGGGCAATATGTGCTAATGGCAGTGGAGGGCCTTCTAGTGGGCCTGTATCAAAATTAAGGGATAGCTGACTTGAAGCCTGGAGTGTTCTAGAGTGTGTATGTTACAATGTTGCAAGTAGGGGGGCGAGTGTACCTCTTGCCTTTATAGGGTCCTGTTGCAGAGTATCCGGCCTCTTCCTGCTTCTGGACTTCAAAGAGGATTTTCTTCTTTGCTGAGTTTGTCCAGTTGAGGCCTTTGGTAGTCATGAAGCGTGCCAGGCGTAATTCTTTGCCTCCCAGGAGGTACAGGGATGCTGTGGTGGAGTCATCAAGAAGGAAGAGACCTGGAGGAGAAAAGGAATCATCAGATCAGGACAATGTGGTACCCCCTACCCCCCCAACTTAGAGTGGCCAGTAGACCCTCCATTTCTTCCAGGCAGACAGCTAGAAGGGAGTTAAATTTTCCCCCTAGGAACAGGCCTGGGGCTAGGTCCAGCTCTAGGGCAGCAGGTGGTGGGTCAGGGCCAGAACCGGAGAGTGGGGGGGTGGGAACTGCCCAGGTGTGTCACGCTAGGGCTCAGGAGGGCATATGAGCTATGGGAGAGCAGGCAATTACCGGAGCAGCTATGCTGCAACAGGTCCCGGTGCTTCCGCCTGCCGTTCTGGCTTCTGTCCTGGCCCTGGCACAATTTCTGGCTGCTGCAATTGGGCCGGTTGGTGCTTCTTAGGGCCAGGATGTTGCTGGGGGGTCTGGCGGAGGTGGCGGTGACCATTCTACGGCAGGCTTGGGGCCTTCTTTGAGTACAGGGCGTGTCCCCGCCCCCGCATGTGACGCGCAACGTGACTCCTCCCCCTCCCACAGATCTTCTGTGGGGGAGGAGCGCGGTCGGACGCATCTGAGGAGACGCCCTGCATCAAGGCTGCGGTCGCCTACCGGAGGAACCCCTAGTAAGTTGGGGAGACTCCGGGGGACGACGACGGTCGCAGGAGGCAGGGGGGAGGTTAGGGTTCCAGGCAGGGACCAGGACAGAGGTGACCGGAGGGATCCATGGGGTCCTAGGAAGCAGGAGGCTGTGCAGGAGAGAGGAGTAGCCAGGGGTAGAGGCGCAAATGACGCCATCAGCTCAGCAGCAAGGGATGCTCAGATTCCGGGGCCTAGTCGGCAGGGACACATGCAGGGGCTTTTACCGGAAAGGTGTAGTTTGAGGGTGAAGGCGCAAATGACACCAGCAGAGCTGCAGCAGGGGATCCTCTCATGGCAGGGCTTAATCAGCAGGATAATAGCCGAAGGCTAGCAGACAGAAGCAGTGTGAGGGGTGAAGGTGCAAATGACGCCAGTGACATGTCGATAAGGGATTCCCAGATACTGTGCCCTAGTCAGGTTAGGGAGCACTCAATGGGAGCTGGCAGGGACCAGAATATAGGCCCAAGGGCAGATTGTGGCATGGATGCTGGTGTGTCTGGGGGCTTAGGCCCCGCTGCGAATCCGCCGCAAGGGCAAGTTGGCAGAGCGAATGCGAATCGTGAGGGTGAGCAACTATCTGCGAATGTGCTGCGAGAGTGTGTGAGCCAGACGCTGGGCATACAGGAAGACCTGATTCGCAGGGTTGTGGCGGCAGCGTTAGGCGTACAGGATAGGACAAGGGCAGGGGAAGGTGGTTCCCCTTCTGGGGCCCTCATAGCCTCCCAGAGTACTCCCCAGTCTGTTTTGTCTTCACAGATTTCATCAGCTGGTGATCAGAGAATGCAGGCTGGGACAAGCAGCCAGAGCACGGCGGATAACCACGTCATGGAGCCTTCTACATCAGCGTCCAGGAACCTGCAGCCTCCAGCAGATGGGTCATCGCAGCAGCTACCGCAGTCTGGTGAGTGCACCATTACTGACATCACACTTGCACACATGGGTTCTTCCTCTAGTGACTCAGGTTCTGATAGTGAGGCAGGGCTGGGGTTAGTGGGGAAGGGTCAGCACCAGATGTGTAGGATGATAAAGAAGTTGGTAGCAGCACAGGGCTCTGTCACAGGTGGTAGTGGCATCAGAGTTGTTGCCAGGTCAGGTGGCACCACGCAAGGTGGCAGTGCATGGGGATACCTACCCATGCCTTGTCCACTCGTTATATGGCCACCTGAAGGCCAAAGTCATTAAAAAAATACAAGAAGGAAGATATGTAAATATCTACGAAGTTTCTCCGGAAGTTTGCAGAGCAAAGAGGGGCCCTAAGAAAGTTCGGCGTCAGGAGACATACGAGGAGTGGCAGACCGGTTTCAGGGTTTTAGCGGTGTGTTACTTTGATAGGTGGCCCACTCAAGGGCATAATCTCTTTAAATATCAGGAAACTATCGAAGATATTCATAAGAGGTTTAAAGAAGGCGCTTGGCGGGACTACGATGTAGCATTCCGCAAGAAAATGGTGGGAAACCCCATATTGCACTTTGGGACACAGGATATGCACCTGTGGTTGAAATTGGGGCGCGAAAGATCAACTTCGCCGCCAGTGGTGGCTAGGTCTGGGGCTCCTCGTTCCTTTCCGCGGCAGAAAAAGCGTGGAAGAGAATTCTGGAAGTTCCAGGATAAGCAGTGTGACAGAGGAGCGAATTGCTCCTTTCGGCACATCTGTAAATTTTGCAGCGGCCCGCACCCAGTCTCGGAGTGCACCAAAAGAAGAGACTCCGGTACAGCCCCCCAGAACCAAAGAGGGGGGGCTGGGGTCAAAAGCTCCAACTCCGCTTAGAGTGGAGGCGATGGCGCCATGGTTGTCGCTTTACCCTGACCAGGAGGCGGCGGCTTTGCTGTTGTCAGGGTTGAGGGAGGGTTTCAGGATCCCTATTACTTCACAGGTAATGGGCGCGACGTCCCACCGTAACTTGAAGTCAGCTTACGAATTCCCTCACGTTGTGAAAGAAAAGTTGGCGAAGGAGCTCGCGTTGGGGAGGGTTGTTGGGCCGTTCCGGGTACGGCCGATCCCGGATTTGGTTGTCTCCCCGCTGGTAGTGGTCCCAAAAAAGGAGCAGGGTAAATTCATGTTAATTCACCACTTGTCGTATCCCAGGGGTTCCTCGGTTAACGACGTGATTGACCCGGACCTCAGCTCGATGCACTACCAGTCCTTTGATGAGGCACTGGGGGTGGTGCGGGCAAAGGGCAGAAGGGCGCTCATGGCAAAACTGGACATAGAATCTGCGTTCAGGTTGCTCCCACTTCATCCTTCTTCCTTTCGGCTGATGGGAATGAAGTTTGAGGGCGAGTACTTTGTTGATAGGTGCCTGCCGATGGAGTGCTCTCTGTCGTGCGCCCTGTTCAAATGTTTCAGTTCCTTCCTGCACTGGGTGGTGCAGAGGGCATCTGGGGGTGGGGCCTTGGCCCACTACCTGGATGATTTTTTGCTGGTAGGGGGTTCTGGAATGGACGAATGTACCAGGGTAATGAGGGTAATGCAAGAGGTCATGGAGGAGTTTGGGGTGCTGCTCGCGGACGACAAAACCCAAGGCCCATGCACTTGCCTCACTTTTTTGGGCATTGAGATTGACATGGTGTCATCTCTTTGCAGGCTCCCAAGGGACAAAGTCGACCTCCTCTTGGAGGCGGTTCAAGCAGCTGGTCGGGCTACCTGCATCTCCATTAGGGAGCTGCAATCTCTGTTAGGTCTCCTTAACTTTGCGGGAAGGGCCATCCCAATGGGGAGAATCTTCAATCGCAGACTGGAGGGCCAATTGAAAGGCCCTCGTGCGCAAAGGCAATGGTGTAAGGTTAGGCCGGAGATGAAGGAAGACTTAAGGGTATGGGAGCAGTTCTTAGTTCACTTTAACGGGGTTTGCCTTTGGAGGGCTGGGCCTATCTCCAATCAGGCCCTGCATCTGTTCACGGATGCAGCAGGAGGCCTGGGTTATGGCGCCTACTTGGACGGGGACTGGAGCGCGGAGGCGTGGCCTGAAGATTGGATTTCTTTGGGCCTTACGCGCAATTTGGCGTTGCTAGAGCTCTTCCCCATAGTAGTGGCGGTTGAGCTCTGGGGGGATCGTCTGTCCAATAGTGCAGTGATTTTTTGATCGGATAATATGAGCGTTGTGTATGCCATAAACAGATTGTCAGCTGCTTCACCGGTAGTGGTGACATACCTTAGACACTTGGTGTTATGCTGTTTGCAACTTAACGTTTGTTTCACAGCGCGGCATGTGCCAGGGGTTTTCCCGACTTTGGTAATGCCTTTCTAGTATGGCAGATCTTGAAAGGGTGGGGACGAATGGCCCCACGTACCACTGATAAGAGGGAACCTATCACCGCGGCTCGACTACGGCTGTTGGTGGGTAAACTGGGGTCAGTATGCGTCTCGGCATATGAGGCTTGTTTGTATAGGGCCGCTTTTACGCTGGCTTTCGCTGGGGCCTTGAGATTAGGTGAGGTGGTATCCACCTCCAAAAAGGGAGACGTAGGGGGTATTAAGATGGAGCACGTCAGGGCCTCAGAGGAGGGCCTACTCCTGCTTATCCCTAGATCCAAAACGGACCAGGACAGGAAAGGGGCTTGGTTGCCTTTAACGCGGCACAAATTCCCAGAATGCTGCCCGGTATTGAGTGTAGAGGATTACTGCCATGTGCGGCCATCAGGAGCATGTCAGTTTCTCATTCATGAGGACGGTAGCTCGCTTTCAACTTTCCAGTTCCGGAAAGTGTTAGCCAAGGTAGTGGTGGCGACAGGTTTAGATCCGGCAAGGATAGCCCCTCATTTATTCAGAATCGGGGCAGCGACCAGCGCGGCGGCGAGCGGGTCCTCAAGGGCGGATATTAAGAAGCTGGGAAGGTGGAAATCAGAGCGTTATAGGGGTTACATTCGCCCCTTGAATAGCTAGGACACAGGCAGGGGCACGGGCTGGGGGGGCTTCTCATCACCTTCCCTGCCGGGGGGGGGAGAGGATGGGAGGCCTAGTTAGCCGGAGGACTGCACTTCATTTGTCCCTATCCATGTTGTTCTAGATAACTACCCCAGTGCGTGTGTGGATTATTGGGCATTCCTTTATCCACTGGGCGGCTATAAGGGCGCTTCATTTACCAGACAGGCAGCAGCTAGGATTGGCTTCTTTCATGGCTAACATTCGCTGGCTCGGTCGCAGGGGGCTAAATTGGAATGAGCTCCCTTCCCTGTTACAGGATGCACATAGGAGGTGGGGAAAGCCTCATGTGATTGTAGTACATTTGGGGGGTAACGACTTAGGATCTATCCCTGTGTTGGACTTAATCAGGATTATGATTGCAGACTTGAAATGGGTGTGTGCTTGACTCCAGGACGTATGGATAGGTTGGTCAAAGGTGGTTGCACGGCTGCGTTGGCGTCACATTATCACTCAGAGGGCAGCATATAATGTCCGTAAGAAAGTAAACAGGGAGGTGGGAAGAGTGGTCACGGCCTTGGGAGGTTTTGTCATTAGGCATGATGCTATTACGGCCGACAAGAAGGCCCTCTACCGACCGGATGGGGTTCACTTGATGGATGTCGGGTTGGACATCTTTTTGGCTGACCTACGGAAAGCTATCTCATCGGTTATATAAAAAAAAAAAAGTTTAGTTAAGATGTTAAGTTAAGGCCCATGCTATGGTTGGTATCTGACTGTTGTGTCGCACGGCAAGTTATTAAAAAAAAAATATATATATAAAGTTTTATTGTTGAAAGTTTTTATATCTTAGGTAACTTTAAGGGCTGTGTTGGTTAAGGGTGGCGGCAAGAGGAAGGGATTCTTCTCTCTTGTGGCGGTCGGGCAAGGCCCTGGGAGCGAGCAGCGTGATGGCCCGAACACAGGGAGAGGTGTCACCCACTAAGTGCCGGCTTAGGGGTTCCTCTCCCTTTAAAGAGCTGCAGGCCGAAGGGCTCTCCATAATAAATCTCTCTCTCTCTGCCGTTGAGCGTGCGCAACCCGGTGCCACGCTGCAGATATCGGAGGGGCCTTGACCGGCAATCAGTAGGGGTTAGATTAGCGAGAAGATGCTGCCACCAGCTGGAAGGAACTTGCTATAAGTTCAGTTATAATTTGGAAAAGAGATGCCTAACATTGGACAACATTAGGCAAAATTAAATATGTTATTTAATAAATGCGACCGTGACCGGTCTTTTCCCCAAGCAGTTGTGTTGTGTATTTCTTTTAGGGTAGTCTAGAACGTAGGACGTAATAGGAGGTTTATCCCTTATGGCAGTGGAGGGCCCTCTAGTGGGCCTGTAGCAAAATTAAGGGATAGCTGACTTGAAGTCTGGAGTGTTCTAGAGTGTGTATGTAACAATGCTGCAAGTAGGGGGGCGGGTGTACCTCTTGCCTTTATAGGGTTCTGTTGCAGAGTATCCGGCCTCTTCCTGCTTCCAGACTTCAACAAGGATTTTCCCCGCCCGCCCGTCCCTGGATGAAGGTATGTGGTGGCAAGAAGGTAACGATGTTTAGGTTATCCCCGGTGGGAGTAGGTTTAGTTGAACTAGCCCCATAAGCCCGGGGTGGTAAGATAGTCACCCACCTCTCAGAGGTGTGTTGTACGACTCGGTTGGAGGGGTCACCTTACTGGGTTGGTTGAGTTATGCCCTAGCTGGCGGTCGGGCAAGGCCCTGGAAGCGGGCACGGAGAGAGTTGAGTGACGGCCCGAACACAGGGAGAGGTGTCGCCCACTAAGTGCCGGCTTAGGGGATCCTCTCCCTTTAAAGAGCTGAAGGCCGAAGAGCTCTCCATAATAAATCTCTCTCTCTGTGCCGTTGAGCGTGTGCAACCCTGTGCCATGCTGCAGACATCGGAGGGGCCTTGACCGGTCAATCATTAATTGTTAGGTTAGCGAGAAGATGCCGCCACCAGCTGGAAGGAACTAGCTACAAGTTCAGTTATAATTTGGAAAAGAGATGCCTAACATTGGACAACATTAGGCAAAATTAAATATGTTATTTAATAAATGCCACCGTGACCGGTCTTTTCCCCAAGCAGTTGTGTTGTGTATTTCATTTAGGGTAGTCCAGAACGTAGGACGTAATAGGAGGTTTATCCCTTATGTTATGCACTGTAGGGTTGATAAGCAAGTGGGCAATACGTGCTAATGTTATACACTGTATGGCTGATAAGCAAGTGGGCAATACATGCTAATGTTATACACTGTAGGGCTGATAAGCAAGTGGGCAATACATGCTAATGTTATACACTGTAGGGCTGATAAGCAAGTGGGCAATACGTGCTAATGCTATACACTGTAGGGCTGATAAGCAAGTGGGCAATACCTGCTAATGTTATACACTGTAGGACTGATAAGCAAGTGGGCAATACATGCTAATGTTATACACTGTAGGGATGATAAACAAGTGGGCAATACGTGTTAATGTTATACATAGTGATGTCGCAAACCTAAAATTTTGCGTTCGCGAACAGTGAATGCGGACTTCCGCAACTGTTCGCGAACGGGTGAACCGGGCGAACCGCCATAGACTTCAATAGGCAGGCGAACTTTAAAACCCACAGGGACTGTTTCTGGCCACAATAGTGATGGAAAAGTTGTTTCAAGGGGACTAACACCTGGACTGTGGCATGCCGGAGGGGGATCCATGGCAAAACTCCCATGGAAAATTACATAGTTGATGCAGAGTCTGGTTTTAAACCATAAAGGGCATAAATCACCTAACATTGCTAAATTGTTTGGAATAACGTGCTTTAAAACATCAGGTATGATGTTGTATCAATCAGGTAGTGTAAGGGTTACGCCCGCTTCACAGTGACAGACCAAACTCCCCGTTTAAAGGGACAGTCTACAACAGAAATTTTATTGTTTTAAAAGATAGATAATCCCTTTATTACCCATTTCCCAGTTTTGCATAACTAACACATTTATAATAATATACTTTTAACCTCTATGATTATCTTGTATCTATGCCTCTGCAAACTGCCCCTTTTTTCAGTTCTTTTGACAGACTTGCAGTCTAGCCAATCAGTGCCTGCTCCCAGATAACTTCTCATGCACGAGCACAGTTATCAATATGAAATACGTGAACTAACACCCTCTAAAAACTGTTAAAATGCAATCTGAAAGAGGTGGGCTTCAAGGTCTAAGAAATTAGCATATGAACCTCCTAGGTTAAGCTTTCAACTAAGAATACCAAGAGAACAAAGCAAAATTGGTGATAAAAGTAAATTGGAAAATTGTTTAAAATTGCATGCTATAGCTGAATCATGAAAGTTTATTTTGGCCTAGACTGTCCCTTTAACGCACAGCAAACAACCGCAAACAGTCCATTTGCACAACCGCAAACTCCCCATTTGCACAAGGTTGGATACTAAGCTAGCCATGTCCCGTTCCTTGTCCTCACTGATGTCATTGAAGGTCTCTTCCTCCACCCAGCCACGTACAACACCAATGGTCCCCGAAAGGTGACAACAAGCCCCCTGGGACGCCTGCTGTGTTTGGTCTTCCACCTCCTCAAAGCCACCTTCCTCCTCTGACTCCTTTTCTTCAGACTCCTCTCTCTGCATTGCCTCTCTCTGCGTTAATATAAGGTGTGTTAAGTAGTACTATTCCTATCAGTTTAATCCCTGTTACGTTCCCTATCAGGGGACGTGTATATGGCATGGATTTTAGGAACCGGGAGATGGAAAAAGATGCTTGGTCGGTCCTCCTACTTCAAATTTGGGGCACTGCACGTGCAATCTACTGTACAACACGTACAACACCAAGGGTCCCCGAAAGGTGACAACAAGCCCCCTGGGACACCTGCTGTGTTTGGTCTTCCACCTCCTCAAAGCCACCTTCCTCCTCTGACTCCTCTTCTTCAGACTCCTCTCTCTGCATTGCCTCTCTCTGCGTTAATATAAGGTGTGTTAAGTAGTACTATTCCTATCAGTTTAATCCCTGTTACGTCCCCTATCAGGGGACGTGTATATGGCATGGATTTTAGGAACCGGGAGATGGAAAAAGATGCTTGGTCGGTCCTCCTACTTCAAATTTGGGGCACTGCGCGTGCAATCTACTGTGCCACCAGATATGAGTGGTGTGTTAAGTAGTACTATTCTGATCAGTTTAATCCCTGTTACATCCCCTATCAGGGGACGTGTATATGGCATGGATATGTATATGGCATGGCCGAAACACAAGTGGCTGTCAGATAACAGTCCGGCCACGAGATAGATTTGATAGATAGATACATAGATTAGATAGATCAATAGATGCAATAGATACATTTGATCGATACGATAGATAGATAGATTTGATAGATAAATAGATAGATTTGATAGATAGATAATTTCCCAGACAGAGAATTACAAGACGTGCGGTCTGAGACCCATGGTAAGGTTCCCAGAGGCAGTTGAGGCGCCCGAGGCTCTGATTAGAACAGAGCACTCTGGAACGTATCTGCCCTCGGCCGAAATCGGAACATTCTTTAGCTTTCTGTCTGTCGGCCAAATGTCCGTCTGCCAAATGTCCGTCTGCCAAATGTCCTTCTGCATTTTGTCAGAGCACCACGTGCAATCTACTGTGCCACCAGATATGAGTGGTGTGTTAAGTAGTACTATTCTGATCAGTTTAATCCCTGTTACGTCCTCTATCAGGGGACGTGTATATGATATGTATTTTAGGAACCGGCAGATGGAAAAAGATGCTTGGTCGGTCCTCCTACTTCAAATTTAGGGCACTGCGCATGCAATCTAATGTGCCACCAGATAGGAGTGGTGTGTTAAGTAGTACTATTCCTATCAGTTTAATCCCTGTTATGTGCCTTTTTTTTGGTTTGGTTTTTGAAGCCACAGTGCAGCACCAGAGGCCAGAAAAATTTGGCATGTACACATGCCTGAAAAATTAGGTATTGTTGCTGTAGCAGAGGCCAGAAAAATTGATGGTTGTTTCCCAGGCAGAACGTGCCCTAAAACATTGCGGCTTGAACCCTAGTTGGTGGCGGATAAGTCACGCAAGTTATCCGGCATTCGAAGATAAAATACAGCAATGTGTGGACCATTTTTAGCCCAAGGCAGCTCATCTCATCAAGCCTTTTTTACTCGAATGTATAGCCCAATGTCAGTCCCTTCGGGATCCATCCCTCATTCATCTTAATAAAGGTGAGTTAATCTAGACTTTTTTGACCTAGGCGACTTCTCTTCTCAGTGACAATACCTCCTGCAGCACTGAAGGTCCTTTCTGACAGGACACTTGAAGCGGGGCAGGCCAGAAGTTCTATCGCAAATTGGGATAGCTCAGGCCACAGGTCAAGCCTGCACACCCAGTAGTTAAGGGGTCCATCGCTCCTCAGAGTGTCGAGATCTGCAGTTAAGGCGAGGTAGTCTGCTACCTGTCGGTCGAGTCGTTCTCTGAGGGTGGACCACGAAGGGCTGTGGCGATGCATAGGACTTAAAAAGCTCTGCATGTCCTCCATCAACAACACGTCTGTAAAGTGTCCTGTCCTTGCTGGCGTGGTCGTGGGAGTCGGAGTATTACTTTCACCTCTTCCCCTGTTAGATTCCCGTTGTGCTGTGACATCACCCTTATACGCTGTGTAAAGCATACTTTTTAATTTATTTTGGAACTGCTGCATCCTTTCCGACTTGCAGTAATTCAGTAACATTTCAGGCACTTTATGCTTATACCGGGGGTCTAGTAGCGTGGACACCCAGTACAGGTCGTTCTTCTTCAGTTTTTTTATACGAGGGTCCCTCAACAGGCATGACAGCATGAAAGACCCCATTTGCACAAGGTTGGATGCCGAGCTACTCATGTCCCGTTCCTCATCCTCAGTGATCTCACTGAAGGTATCTTCTTCCCCCCAGCCACGTACAACACCACGGGTACCAGATAGGTGACAACGAGCACCCTGGGATGCCTGTTGTGGTTGGTCTTCCTCTTCCTCAAAGCCACATTCCTCCTCTGACTCCTCTTCCTCACAATCCTCTTCCAGCATTGCCACTGGTCCAGCAAGCGATGCTGATAAGGCTGTTTCTGGTGGTGATGGTGACCACAACTCTTCCTCTTCACGCTCATCTACGGCCTGATCCAGCACTCTTCGCAGGGCACTCTCCAGGAAGAAAACAAATGGTATAATGTCGCTGATGGTGACTTCGGTGCGACTGACTAGGTTTGTCACCTCCTCAAAAGGACGCATGAGCCTACAGGCATTGCGCATGAGCGTCCAGTAACGAGGCAAAAAAATTCCCAGCTCCGCAGAGGCTGTCCTAGCACCCCAGTCATACATATACTCGTTAACGGCTTTTTATTGTTGGAGCAGGCGGTAGAACATTAGGAGTGTTGAATTCCAACGTGTCGGGCTGTCGCAAATCAAGCACCTCACTGGCATGTTGTTTCGCTGCTGGATATCGGAAAAGTGCACCATGGCCATGTAGGAACGCCTCAAATGGCCACACACATTCCTGGCCTGCTTCAGGACGTCCTGTAAGCCTGGGTACTTATGCACAAAGCGTTGTACGATCAGATTACACACATGTGCCATGCACGGCACATGTGTCAAATTGCCCAATTTCAATGCCGCCACCAAATTACTTCCGTTGTCAGAAACCACTTTGCCGATCTCCAGTTGGTGCGGAGTCAGCCACTGATCCACCTGTGCGTTCTGGGCGGACAGGAGTGCTGGTCCGGTGTGACTCTCTGCTTTCAGGCAAGTCAATCCCAAGATGGCGTGACACTGCCGTATCCGGGATGTGGAATGGTACCTGGGGAGCTGGGGGGGTGCTGTTGATGTGGAGCAAGACGCAGCAGTAGAAGAGGACTCAGCCGAGGAGGTTATGGAAGAGGATGGAGTAGGAGGAGTAGAGGAGGTGGCAGCAGGCCTGCCTGCAAGTCGTGGCGGTGTAACCAACTCCTCTGCAGAGCCACGCATTCCATGCTTGGCAGCCGTCAGCAGGTTTACCCAATGTGCAGTGTAGGTGATATACCTGCCCTGACCATGCTTTGCAGACCAGGTATCAGTGATCAGATGGACCCTTGCCCCAACACTGTGTGCCAAACATGCCATTACTTCCTTTCGCACAATGGAGTACAGGTTGGGGATTGCCTTTTGTGCAGAGAAATTTCGGCCGGGTACCTTCCACTGCGGTGTCCCAATAGCTACAAATTTTTGGAACGCCTCAGACTCCACCAGCTTGTATAGTAAAAGCTGGCAGGCTAAGAGTTCAGACAAGCCAGCTGTCAGATGCCGGGCAAGGGGGTGACTTTGTGACATTGGCTTCTTACGCTCTAACATGTCCTTGACAGACACCTGACTGTGGGCAGATGAGCAGGAAATGCTCCAGAAGAGAGACGGAGTGGCGGATGGTTGAGAGGGGGCAAGGAGGACAGCAGTGGTTGATGTGTCTGAAGATGCTGGACCAGGAGGAGGATGGCGGCTTTGAGTTTGTGTGCTGCTTGTACTCATGTGTTGATCCCATAGGCATTTGTGATGTGCGATCATGTGCCTTCGCAAAGCAGTTGTACCTAGGTGGGTGTTGGACTTCCCACGACTCAATTTCTTTTGGCACAGGTTGCAAATGGCATCGCTGTTTTCAGAGGCAGACACACAAAAAAAAATGCCACACTGCTGAGCTCTGTGATGACGGCATTCTGGTGGTGGCAACAGCATGCATTGATTGGCGTGCTGTCTGGCTGACCCCGGGTGCCGATGCATGCTGTCTGACTGTGCCACTAGCTCCTTGCGACGACCTCCCCCTGCTTCCAAATCGTCTCCTCCTCCTGTCTGTCTCCCCATCTGAACTTTCCCCTTGTTCTTCTTCTCTTCTAGCGGGCCCCCACGTGACATCAACTGACACATCGTCATCATCAACCGCTTCACTTGTATCTGACAAATCAACAAAGGAAGCAGCAGCGGGTACAACATCATCATCATCACACCGTACGTCCATGTCTGTAATGCTGCCTGACTGAGACATATCACTGTTATCTACATCCTCTGTCAATGATGGTTGTGCATCACTCATTTCTTCCAACTGATGTGTAAATAACTCCTCTGACAGCTCAAGTGAAGCAGCTATGGTGCTAGTGTTGGTGGTGGTGGCAGGCGGGCGAGTGGTAACTTGAGAGGTGCCCGAAGATAAGCTGGAGGAGGATGGTGCATCAAGGTTCGGAGCGGAAGCGATAGAAGATTGGGTGTCCTGTGTTAAAAAGTCAACTATGTCCTCAGAACTTTTCGAGTTCATGGTACACTGGGCATTATTCTAGGGCCAAAGGGAATCACAGTACCACGACCACGACGGCACCTGCGGGGTGGCCTGCCTCTGCCTGTCATTTTTTTTTAAATGTACACCTACACTACTATTATTAAACAAGATATGAGTGGTGCCCCTGGGCAAGTGGGCAGAGTATACGCTGTGAGCCTGACACAAAAAAGCAGACTGATGTTTCACAGTCCAAAAAGTTTTTTTTGTTTTAAATGTACACTTACACTACTATTAAACAAGATATGGTGGCACTGGGCAAGTGGGCACAGTATACGCTGTGAGCCTGACACAAAAAAGCAGACTGATGTTTCACAGTCCAAATTTTTTTTTTTTTTTTACACTTACACTATTATTAAACAAGATATGAGTGGTGGCACTGGGCAAGTGGGCACAGTATACGCTGTGAGCCTGACACAAAAAAGCAGACTGATGTTTCACAGTCCAAAAAGTTTTTTTTTTTTTTAAATGTACACTTACACTACTATTAAACAAGATATGAGTGGTGGCACTGGGCAAGTGGGCACAGTATACGATGTGAGCCTGACACAAAAAAGCAGACTGATGTTTCACAGTCCAAATTTTTTTTTTTTTTTTTAAATTACACTTTCACTACTATTAAACAAGATA
Source organism: Bombina bombina (assembly GCF_027579735.1). Taxonomy (NCBI): domain Eukaryota; kingdom Metazoa; phylum Chordata; class Amphibia; order Anura; family Bombinatoridae; genus Bombina; species Bombina bombina. Next base: position 241,306 of record NW_026510737.1, read on the forward strand.
TGAGTGGTGGCACTGTGCAAGTGGGCACAGTATACACTGTGATCCTGACACAAAAAAGCAGACTGATGTTTCACAGTCCAAAACGTTTTTTGTTTTTTTTAAATGTACACTTACACTACTATTAAACAAGATATGAGTGGTGGCACTGGGCAAGTGGGCACAGTATACGCTGTGAGCCTGACACAAAAAAGCAGACTGATGTTTCACAGTCCAAAAAGTTTTTTTCCTTTAAATGTACACTTACACTACTATTAAACAAGATATGAGTGGTAGCACTGGGCAAGTGGGCACAGTATACGCTGTGAGCCTGACACAAAAAAACAGACTAATGTTTCACAGTCCAAAAAGTTTTTTTTGTTTTAAATGTACACTTACACTACTGTTACACCAGATATGAGTGGTGGCACTGGGCAAGTGGGCTTGGCACACACGCTGGCAGGCAGGCAACTGCAATTAGATTACACAAGCAGACTGATGTTTCACAGTCAAAAAAGTTTTTTTTTTTAAATTTACACTACTGTTACACCAGATATGAGTGGTGGCACTGGGCAAGTGGGCCTGGCACACATGCTGGCAGGCAGGCAACTGCAATTAGATTACACTAACAGACTGATGTTTCACACTCAAAAAAGGTTTCTTTTTAAATTTACACTACTGTTACACCAGATATGAGTGGTGGCACTGGGCAAGTGAGCCTGGCACACACGCTGGCAGACAGGCAACTGCAATTAGATTACACAAGCAGACTGATGTTTCACAGTCAAATTTTTTTTTTTTTTAAATTTACACTACTGTTACACCAGATATGAGTGGTGGCACTGGGCAAGTAGGCACAGTATACGCTGTGAGCCTGGCACACACGCTGGCAGGCAGGCAAATGCAATTAGATTACACTAGCAGACTGATGTTTCACAGTCAAAAAAGTTTTTTTTTTTTAATTTACACTACTGTTACACCAGATATGAGTGGTGGCAATGGGCAAGTGGGCCTGGCACACACGCTGGCAGGCAGGCAACTGCAATTAGATTACTCAAGCAGACTGATGTTTCACAGTCAAAAAAGTTTTTTTTTTTAAATTTACACTACTGTTACACCAGATATGAGTGGTGGCACTGGGCAAGTGGGCCTGGCACACACGCTGGCAGGCAGGCAACTGCAATTAGATTACACTAGCAGATTGATGTTTCACACTCAAAAAAGTTTTTTTTTTTTAAATTTACACTACTGTTATGCCAGATATGAGTGGTGGCACTGGGCAAGTGGGCCTGGCCCACACGCTGGCAGGCAGGCAACTGCAATTAGATTACACAAGCAGACTGATGTTTCACACTCAAAAAAAGTTTTTGTTTTTTTTAAATTTACACTACTGTTACACCAGATATGAGTGGTGGCACTGGGCAAGTGGGCACAGTATATGCTGTAAGCCTGGCACACACGCTGGCAGGCAGGCAACTGCAATTAGATAACACTAGCACACTGATGTTTCACAGTCAAAAAAGTTTTTTTTTTAAATTTACACTAACTGTACAACAGATATGAGTGGTGGCACTGGGCAAGTGGGCATGGCACACACGCTGGCAGGCAGGCAACTGCAATTAGATTAGACAAGCAGACTGATGTTTCACATTCAAATTTTTTTTTTTTTTTTATTTACACTACTGTTACACCAGATATGAGTGGTGGCACTGGGCAAGTGGGCCTGGCACACACGCTGGCAGGCAGGCAACTGCAATTAGATTACACTAGCAGACTGATGTTTCACAGTCAAAAAAGTTTTTTTTTTTTTAAATTTACACTACTATTACACCAGATATGAGTGGTGGCACTGGGCAAGTGGGCTTGGCACACACGCTGGCAGGCAGGCAACTGCAATTAGATTACACAAGCAGACTGATGTTTCACAGTCCAAAAAGTTTTTTTTTTTTAAAATTTACACTACTTTTACACCAGATATGAGTGGTGGCACTGGGCAAGTGGGCCTGGCAGGCAGGCAACTGCAATTAGATTACACAGAAAAAAAAAAAACAGACTGATGTTCTAGCCCTAAAAAGGGCTTTTTGGGGAGCTGTCCTTACAGCAGAGATCAGATGAGTCCTTCAATTTCCCTATTAAATCAGCAGCAGCTACACTGTCCCTACTCTCACTAAGAATGCAGCTTCCGAATAAATCTAAAATGGCTGCTGTCCAGGAGCTGGGAGGGTCTGGAAGAGAGGGTCAGCTGCTGATTGTCTGGAATGTGTCTGCAGACTGTGAGATACAGGGTCAAAGTTTACTCAACGATGACGAATATGGGGCGGATCGAACATCGCATAAGTTCGCCCGCCGTTGCGAACGCGAACAAGCTATGTTCGCCGGGAACTATTCGCCTGGGAACAATTCGCAACATCACTAGTTATACGCTGTAGGGCTGATAAGCAAGTGGGCAATACGTGCTAATGTTATACACTGTAGGGCTGATAAGCAAGTGGGCAATACGTGCTAATGTTATACACTGTAGGGCTGATAAGCAAGTGGGCAATACCTGCTAATGTTATACACTGTAGGGCTGATAAACAAGTGGGCAATACATGCTAATGTTATACACTGTAGGGCTGATAAGCAAGTGGGCAATACATGCTAATGTTATACACTGTATGGCTGATAAGCAAGTGGGCAATACATGCTAATGTTATACACTGTAGGACTGATAAGCAAATGGGCAATACATGCTAATGTTATACACTGTAGGGCTGATAAGCAAGTGAGCAATACATGCTAATGTTATACACTGTAGGGCTGATAAGAAAGTGAGCAATGCGTGCTAATGTTATACACTGTAGGGCTGATAAGCAAGTAGGCAATACATGCTAATGTTATACACTGTAGGGCTGAAAAGCAAGTGGGCAATACGTGCTAATGTTATACACTGTAGGGCTGATAAGCAAGTGGGTAATACATGCTAATGTTATACACTGTAGGGCTGATAAACACATGGGCAATATGTGCTAATGTTATACACTGTAGGGCTGATAAGCAAGTGGGTAATACATGCTAATGTTATACACTGTAGGGCTGATAAGCAAGTGTGTAATACGTGCTAATGTTATACACTGTAGGGCTGATAAGCAAGTGAGCAATACATGCTAATGTTATACACTGTAGGGCTGATAAGCAAGGGAGAAATACATGCTAATGTTATATACTGTAGGGCTGATAAGCAAGTGGGTAATACATGCTAATGTTATACACTGTAGGGCTGATAAGCAAGTGTGCAATACGTGCTAATATTATACACTGTAGGGCTGATAAGCAAGAGAGCAATACATGCTAAAGTTATACACTGTAGGGCTGATAAGCAAGTGGGCAATACCTGCTAATGTTATACACTGTAGGGCTGATAAACAAGTGGACAATACATGCTAATGTTATACACTGTAGGGCTGATAAGCAAGTGGGCAATACGTGCTAATGTTATACACTGTATGGCTGATAAGCAAGTGGTCGATACATGCTAATGTTATACACTGTAGGGCTGATAAGCAAGTGGGCAATACATGCTAATAGTATACACTGTAGGGCTGATAAGCAAGTGAGCAATACATGCTAATGTTATACACTGTAGGGCTGATAAGCAAGTGAGCAATACGTGCTAATGTTATACACTGTAGGGCTGATAAGCAAGTAGGCAATACATGCTAATGTTATACACTGTAGGGCTGATAAGCAAGTGGGCAATACGTGCTAATGTTATACACTGTAGGGCTGATAAGCAAGTGGGTAATACGTGCTAATATTATACACTGTAAGGCTGATAAGCAAGTGGGCAATACGTGCTAAAAATGTTATACATTGTAGGGCTGATAAGCAAGTGGGTAATACATGCTAATGTTATACACTGTAGGGCTGATAAGCAAGTGTGTAATACGTGCTAATGTTATACACTATAGGGCTGATAAGCAAGTGAGCAATACATGCTAATGTTATACACTGTAGGGCTGATAAGCAAGTGAGCAATACATGATAATGTTATACACTGTAGGGCTGATAAGCAAGTGGGTAATACATGCTAATATTATACACTGTAGGGCAGATAAGCAAGTGTGCAATACGTGCTAATGTTATACACTGTAGGGCTGATAAGCAAGAGAGCAATACATGCTAAAGTTATACACTGTAGGGCTAATAAGCAAGTAGGCAATATGGGCTAATGTTATACACTGTATTGCTGATAAGCAAGTAGGCAATACATGCTAATATTATACACTGTATGGCTGATAAGCAAGTAGGCAATACATGCTAATGTTATACACTGTAGGGCTGATAAGCAAGTGGGCAATTTGTGCTAATGTTATACACTGTAGGGCTGATAAGCAAGTGGGCAATACCTGCTAATGTTATACACTGTAGGGCTGATAAGCAAGTGGGCAATACATGCTAATGTTATACACTGTAGGGCTAATAAGCAAGTAGGCAATACGGGCTAATGTTATACACTGTAGGGCTGATAAGCAAGTAGGCAATACGGGCTAATGTTATACACTGTAGGGCTGATAAGCAAGTGGGCAATACGTGTTAATGTTATACACTGTAGGGCTGATAAGCAAGTGGGCAATACATGCTAATGTTGTACACTGTATGGCTGATAAGCAAGTGGGCAATACGTGCTAATGTTATACACTTTAGGGCTGATAAGCAAGTGGGTAATACGTGCTAATGTTATACACTGTAGGGCTGATAAGCAAGTGAGCAATACATGCTAATGTTATACACTGTAGGGCTGATAAGCAAGTGGGCAATACGTGCTAATGTTATACACTGTAGGGCTGATAAGCAAGTGGGCAATACGTGCTAATGTTATACACTGTAGGGCTGATAAGCAAGTGGGCAATACGTGCTAATGTTATACACTGTAGGGCTGATAAGCAAGTGGGCAATACGTGCTAATGTTATACACTGTAGGTCTGATAAGCAAGTGAATGCAGAAAGGTATTCTCTCTAGTAATGCCCCCAGTGTGCCTGGTTGGTTATGTGTAGAAAGTTCAGTAACAACAACAACTTATTTCTGCTACCGGACTCACCCGCTCCTCAGTGTGGGTCACCACTCAGTGGAGTATGCTGTCTCCCCTCACTCACTGCCGTAATCGTCCGGTCCTGGGGTGTATGAGCTGAAAGCCTGCCCTCTTGTTCTCCGGGTAGATGCAAGGTTCAAGCCCAGAAATCTGCTACTCCGGTCCTGGCAAAGGGCTACAGCGCCCAAAGAAACCCTCCTCAGACGTACTCGGGAGTGAGGGGGGCGCGGTCCTTGTACACGCCCTCTCTGGACAGGAAGTGGTGAAAACTTGATTGTAGCTGCGGGTGAATGCCGGTGCAGCAGTTAAACAGGGAAAATGAGGATAATTATCCTCTGGAAGTGCTACCACGCTGGAGGGTCAAATAGAACACAAGTAGCAAAAAAGAGTAGCGGAGCACCAATCCAATGTAGTGAAATAAAAATAGTCTTTATTGAAAATCAAATTAAAACAGAAAAATGACAGGGTGCCATTATCCAAAAGGAGTCAGCTCCTACAGCTGCTGACATGTTTCGGCTGTTGCCGTTATCAAAGCTGCTTGTCTGTGCAGGTGTAATCCTGCCCTTTAAAAGAAATGAACAACGACTCCTATTGGATAATGGTTAAGTATAGGTAGTATTTATATACTTTGTTTAAACCTTATTTAGTCATAGGGCATTATTATTGTCAGTATATCCTGAAGTAAGGAAATGGTTAAAGTTTAATTGTGCAATTAACCATTATCCAATAGGAGTCGTTGTTCATTTCTTTTAAAGGGCAGGATTACACCTGCACAGACAAGCAGCTTTGATAACGGCAACAGCCGAAACATGTCAGCAGCTGTAGGAGCTGACTCCTTTTGGATAATGGCACCCTGTCATTTTTCTGTTTTAATTTGATTTTCAATAAAGACTATTTTTATTTCACTACATTGGATTGGTGCTCCGCTACTCTTTTTTGCTACTTCTGATAAGCAAGTGGGCAATACGTGCAAATGTTATACACTGTAGGGCTGATAATCAAGTGGGCAATATCTGCTGATGTTATATCGTGATGTCTCGAATTGTTCGCCGGCGAATAGTTCCCTGCAAACATAGCTTGTTTGCGTTCGCAACGGCGGGCAAACTTATGCAATGTTCTATCCGCCCCCTATTATTCATCATTGAATAAACTTTGACCCTGTATCTCACAGTCTGCAGACACATTCCAGCCAATCAGCAGCAGACCCTCCCTACCAGACCCTCCCAGCTCCTGGACAGCAGCCATTTTAGATTCATTCGGAAGCTGCTTTCTTAGTGAGAGGAGGGACAGTGTAGCTGCTGCTGATTTAATATTGAAATTGATAGCTAGGCTAGTGTATTCAGTGTCCACTACAGTCCTGAAGGACTCATCTGATCTCTGCTGTAAGGACAGCACCCCAAAAAGCCCTTTTTAGGGCTAGAACATCAGTCTGTTTTTTTTTCTTTCTGTGTAATCTAATTGCAGTTGCCTGCCTGCCAGGCCCACTTGCCCAGTGCCACCACTCATATCTTTTGTAACAAACTTTTTTGACTGTGAAACATCAGTCTGCTTGTGTAATCTAATTGCAGTTGCCTGCCTGCCAGCGTGTGTGCCAGGCCCACTTGCCCAGTGCCACCACTCATATTTGGTGTAACAGTAGTGTAAATTTTAAAATAAAAAACTTTTTTGACTGTGAAACATCAGTCTGCTAGTGTAATCTAATTGCAGTTGCCTGCCTGCCAGCATGTGTGCCAGGCTCACAGCGTATACTGTGCCCACTTGCCCAGTGCCCCCACTCATATCTGGTGTAAAAGTAGTGTAAATTTAAAAAAAACAAAACTTTTTTGAGTGTGAAACATCAGTCTGCTAGTGTAATCTAATTGCAGTTGCCTGCCTGCCAGCGTGTGTGCCAGGCCCACTTGCCCAGTGCCACCACTCATATCTGGTGTAACAGTAGTGTAAATTTAAAAAAAAAACTTTTTTGACTGTGAAACATCAGTCTGCTTGTGTAATCTAATTGCAGTTGCCTGCCTGCCAGCGTGTGTGCCAGGCCCACTTGCCCAGTGCCACCACTCATAAAAAAATTTGAGTGTGAAACATCAGTCTGCTAGTGTAATCTAATTGCAGTTGCCTGCCTGCCTGCCAGCGTGTGTGCCAGGCTCACAGCGTATACTGTGCTCACTTGCTCAGTGCCACCACTCATATCTGGTGTAACAGTAGTGTAAATTTAAAAAAAAAAAACTTTTTTTACTGTGAAACATCATTCTGCTTGTGTAATCTAATTGCAGTTGCCTGCCTGCCAGCGTGTGTGCCAGGCTCACAGCGTATACTGTGCCCAATTGCAAAGTGCCACCACTCATATTTTCTTTAATAGTAGTGTAAGTGTACATTTAAAAAAAAAAAATTTTGGACTGTGAAACATCAGTCTGCTTTTTTTGTGTCAGGCTCACAGCGTATACTGTGCCCATTTGCCCAGTGCCACCACTCATATCTTGTTTAATAGTAGTGTAAGTGTACATTTAAAATAAAATAACATTTTTGGACTGTGAAACATCAGTCTGCTTTTTTGTGTTCAGCTCACAGCGTTTACTCTGCCCACTTGCCCAGTGCCACCACTCATATCTTGTTTAATAGTAGTGTAAGTGTACATTTAAAAAAAAAAAAAACTTTTTTGACTGTGAAACATCAGTCTGCTTTTTTGTGTCAGGCTCACAGTGTATACTGTGCCCACTTGCCCAGTGCCACCTCTCATATCTTGTTTAATAGTAGTGTAAGTGTACATTTAAAACAAAAAAAACTTTTTGGACTGTGAAACATCAGTCTGCTTTTTTGTGTCAGGCTCACAGCGTATACTGTGCCCACTTGCCCAGTGCCACCACTCATATCTTGTTTAATAGTAGTGTAAGTGTACATTTAAAAAAAAATGACAGGCAGAGGCAGGCCACCCCGCTTGTGCCGTCGTGGTCGTGGTGCTGTGATTCCCTTTGGCCCTAGAATAATGCCCAATGTTCAGAGGCCACGTACCCTGAACTCGAACAGTTCTGAGGATATAGTTGACTGGCTAACACAGGACACCCAATCTTCTACAGCTTCCGCTCGGAACCTTGACGCACCATGCTCCTCCAGCTTAGCTTCAGCACCTCTCAAGTTGCCACTCGCCCGCCTGCCGCCATCACCAACACTAGCACCACAGCCGCTTCACTTGATCTGTCAGAGGAGTTATTTACACATCAGTTGGAAGAAATGAGTGATGCACAACCATCATTGACAGAGGATGTAGATAACAGTGATATGTCTCAGTCAGGCAGCATTACAGACATGGACGTACGGTGTGAAGATGATGATGTTGTACCCGCTGCTGCTTCCTTTGTTGAGTTGTCAGATACAAGTGAAGCGGTTGATGATGACGATGCGTCCGTATATGTCACGTGGGTGCCCACTAGAAGAGAAGAAGAACAGGGGGAAAGTTCAGATAGGGAGACAGAGAGGAGGAGGAGACGAGTTGGAAGCAGGGGGAGGTCATCGCAAGGAGCTAGTGGCACAGTCAGACAGCATGCATCGGCAACCAGGGGTCATCCAGACAGCACGCCAATCAACGCATGCTGTTGCCATCATCGCAGAGCTCAGCAGTGTGGCATTTTATTTGTGTGTCTGCCTCTGACAACAGCGATGCCATTTGCAACCTGTGCCAAAAGAAATTGAGTCGTGGGAAGTCCAACACCCACCTAGGTACAACTGCTTTGCGAAGGCACATGATCGCACATCACAAACGCCTATGGGATCAACACATGAGTACAAGCAGCACACAAACTCAAAGCCGCCATCCTCCTCCTGGTCCAGCATCTTCAGCCACGTCAACCACTGCTGTCCTCCTTGCCCCCTCTCAACCATCCTCCACTCCGTCTCTCGCCTTGAGCAGTTCCTGCTCATCAGCCCACAGTCAGGTGTCTGTCAAGGACATGTTTTGAGCGTAAGAAGCCAATGTCACAAAGTCAACCCTTGCCCGGCGTCTGACAGCTGGCTTGTCTGAACTCTTAGCCCGCCAGCTTTTACCATACAAGCTGGTGGAGTCTGGGGCATTCAAAAAATTTGTATCTATTGGGACACCGCAGTGGAAGGTACCCGGCCGAAATTTCTTTTCACAAAAGGCAATCCCCAACCTGTACTCGATTGTGCGAAAGGAAGCAATGGCATGTCTTGCACACAGTGTTGGGGCAAGGGTCCATCTGACCACTGATAGCTGATCTGCAAAGCATGGTCAGGGCAGGTATTTCACCTACACTGCGCATTGGGTAAACCTGCTGATGGCTTACAAGCATGGAATGTGTGGCTCTGCAGAGGAGTTGGTGACACCGCCACGACTTGCACGCAGGCCTGCTGCTACCTCCTCTTCTCCTCCTACTCCATCCTCTTCCATAACCTCTTCCTCGGCTGAGTCCTCTTCTGCTGCTGCGTCTTGCTCCACATCAACGGCACCCCCCAGCTCCACAGGTACTATTCCACATCCCGGATACGGCAGTGTCACGCCGTCTTGGGGTTGACTTGCCTGAAAGCAGAGAGTCACACCGCAGCAGCACTCATGTCCACCCTGAATGCACAGGTGGATCAGTGGCTGACTCCGCACCAACTGGAGATCGGCAAAGTGGTTTCTGACAACAGAAGTAATTTGGTGGCGGCATTGAAATTGGGCAAATTGACACATGTGCCGTGCATGGCACATGTGTGTAATCTGATTGTACAACGCTTTGTGCATAAGTACCCAGGCTTACAGGACGTCCTGAAGCAGGCCAGGAAGGTTTGTGTTCATTTCAGGCGTTCCTTCCTACACGGCCATGGTGCACTTTTCCGATATCCAGCAGCGAAACAACATGCCAGTGAGGCGCTTGATTTGCGACAGCCCGACATGTTGGAATTCAACACTCCTAATGTTCGACCGCCTGCTACAACAAGAAAAAGCTGTTAACGAGTATTTGTATGACCGGGTTGCTAGGACAGCCTCTGGGGAGCTGGGGATTTTTTTGCCACGTTACTGGACGCTCATGCGCAATGCCTGTAGGCTCATGCATCCTTTTGAGGAGGTGACAAACCTAGTCAGTCGCACCGAAGGCACCATCAGCGACATCATACCATTTGTTTTCTTCCTGGAGCGTGCCCTGCGAAGAGTGCTGGATCAGGCCGTAGATGAGCGTGAAGAGGAAGAGTTGTGGTCTCCATCACCACCAGAAACAACCTTATCAGCATCGCTTGCTGGACCAGCAGCAACACAGGAAGAGGATTGTGATGAAGAGGAGTCAGAGGAGGAATGTGGCTTTGAGGAGGAAAAGGAAGACCAAGCACAACAGGTATCCCAGGGTGCTCATTGTTGTCACCTATCTGGTACCCGTGGTGTTGTACGTGGCTGGGGGAAGAAGATACCTTCAGTGAGATCAGTGAGGACGAGGAACGAGACATGAGTAGCTCGGCATCCAACCTTGTGCAAATGGGGTCTTTCATGCTGTCGTGCCTGTTGAGGAACACTCTTATAAAAAAGCTGAAGGAGAACGAACTGTACTGGGTGTCCACGCTACTAGACCCCCGGTATAAGCATAAAGTGACTGAAATGTTACCGAATTCCCGCAAGTCGGAAAGGATGGAGCAGTTCAAAAATAAATTAAAAAGTATGCTTTATACAGCATATAAGGGTGATGTCACAGCACAACGGGAATCAAACAGGGGAAGAGATGAAAGTAATACTCCTCCCACGACCACGCCGGCAAGGACAGGACGCTTTCAAGACGTGTTGTTGATGGAGGACATGCAGACCTTTTTAACTCCTATGCATCGCCACAGCACTTCGGGATCCAGGCTCAGAGAACGACTCAACCGACAGGTAGCAGACTACCTCGCATTAACTGCGGATCTTGACACTCTGAGGAGCGATGGACCCCTTGACTACTGGGTGTGCAGGCTTGACCTGTGGCCTGAGCTATCCCAATTTGCCATCGAACGTCTGGCCTGCCCCGCTTCAAGTGTCCTGTCAGAAAGGACCTTCAGTGCAGCAGGAGGTATTTTCACTGAGAAGAGAAGTCGCCTAGGTCAAAAAAGTCTTGATTATCTCACCTTTATTAAAATGAATGAGGGATGGATCCCAAAGGGACTGACATTGGGCGATACATTCAAGTAAAAAAGGCCTGATGAAATGAGCTGCCTTGGGCTAAAAATGGTACATACGCTGCTGTATTTTATCATTGAATGCCTGATGACTTGCGTGACTTATCTGCCAACAACTAGGGTTCAAGCCGCAATGTTTTAGGGCACTTTCTAACTGTCAAACAAACATCAATTTTTCTGGCCGCTGCTACAGCAGCGTCTGCAACAATACCTAATTTTTCAGGCATGTATACATGCCTAATTTTTCTGGCCTCTGGTGCTGCACTGTGGCTCCAAAACCAAAACAAAAAAAAGGCACATAACAGGGTTTAAACTGCTAAGAATAGTACTACTTAACACACCACTCATATCTGGTGGCACAGTAGATTGCACGCGCAGTGCCCCAAATTTGAAGTAGGAAGACTGACCAAGCATCTTTTTCCATCTCCCGGTTCCAAAAAATTATCTCCGGGTTCCTAAAAACGATGCCATACCTGTACTCGATTGTGCAAAAGGAAGTCATGGCATATGGGGTCTTTCATGCTGTCATGCCTGTTGAGGGTCGGGGACCCTTGTATAAAAAGGCTGAAGGAGAATAACCTGTACTGGGTGTCCAAGCATCTTTTTCCATCTCCCGGTTCCTAAAAATTATCTCCGGGTTCATAAAATCGATGCCATACCTGTACTCGTTTGTGCAAAAGGAAGTCATGGCATATGGGGTCTTTCATGCTGTCATGCCTGTTGAGGGTCGGGGACCCTCGTATAAAAAGGCTGAAGGAGAACGACCTGTACTGGGTGTCCAAGCATCTTTTTCCATCTCCCGGCTCCTAAAATTTATCTCCGGGTTCCTAAAATCGATGCCATACCTGTACTCGATTGCGCAAAAGGAAGTCATGGCAAATGTGGTCTTTCATGCTGTCATGCCTGTTGAGGGTCGGGGACCCTCGTATAAAAAGGCTGAAGGAGAACGACCTGTACTGGGTGTCCAAGCATCTTTTTCCATCTCCCGGTTCCTAAAAATGATCTCCGGGTTCCTAAAATCGATGCCATACCTGTACTCGATTGTGCAAAAGGAAGTGATGGCATATGTGGTCTTTCATGCTGTCGTGCCTGTTGAGGGTCTGAGACCCTCGTATAAAAAGGCTGAAGGAGAACGGCCTGTACTGGGTGTCCAAGCATCTTTTTCCATCTCCCGGTTCCTAAAAATTATCTCCGGGTTCCTAAAATCGATGCCATACCTGTACTAGATTGTGCAAAAGGAAGTCATGGCATATGTGGTCTTTCATGCTGTCGTGCCTGTTGAGGGTCGGGGACCCTCGTATAAAAAGGCTGAAGGAGAACAACCTGTACTGGGTGTCCAAGCATCTTTTTCCATCTCCCTGTTCCAAAAATCCATGCCATATACACGTCCCCTGATAGGGGACACGGCAGTGGAAGGTACCCGGCCACAATTTCTTTGCACAAAAGGCAATCCCGGACCCCAACTTGTACTCGATTGTGCAAAAGGAAGTAACCTTACCATGGGTCCCAGCCCGCACGTCTTGTAATTCTCTGTCTGGGAAATTATATATCTATCAAATCTATCTCTTTATCTATCAAATCTATCTAACTATCATTCGTATCTATCAAATGTATATTGCATCTATTGATCTATGTAATTCGTATCTATCAAATGTATATTGCATCTATTGATCTATGTAATTCGTATCTATCAAATGTATATTGCATCTATTGATCTATGTAATTTGTATCTATCAAATGTATATTGCATCTATTTATCTATGTAATTCGTATCTAGCAAATGTATATTGCATCTATTGATCTATGTAATTTGTATCTATCCAATGTATATTGCATCTATTGATCTGTGTAAACTATGTATCTATCTATCAACAGCCACTTGTGTTTCGGCCAAATTTGAAGTAGGAGGAACGACCAAGCATCTTTTTCCATCTCCCGGTTCCTAAAATCCATACCATATACACCTCCCCCGATAGGGGGAGTAACAGGTATTAAACTGCTAAGAATAGTACTACTTAACACACCACTCATATCTGGTGGCACAATAGATTGCACGGGCAGTGCCCCAAATTTGAAGCAGGAGGACCGACCGAGCATCTTTTTTCATCTCCCGGTTCCGAAAATCCATGCCATATACACGTCCCCTGGCGCCGCAACTGCCTCTGGGAACCTTACCATGGGTCCCAGACCGCACGTCTTGTAATTCTCTGTCTGGGAAATTATATATCTATCAAATCTATCTATTTATCTATCAAATCTATCTAACTATCAATCGTATCTATCAAATGTATATTGCATCTATTGATCTATGTAATTCGTATCTATCAAATGTATAATGCATCTTTTGATCTATGTAATTCGTATCTATCAAATGTATATTGCATATATTGATTTATGTAATTCGTATCTATGAAATGTATATTGCGTCTATTGATCTATGTAATCTATGTATCTATCTATCAAATCTATCTATCTCATGGCCGGACTGTTTTGTGACAGCCACTTGTGTTTCGGCCAAATTTGAAGTAGGAGGACCGACCAAGCATCTTTTTCCATCTCCCGATTCCTAAAATTCATGCCATATACACTTATCCCGATAGGGGGAGTAACAGGTATTAAACTGCTAAGAATAGTACTACTTAACACACCACTCATATCTGGTGGCACAATAGATTGCACGGGCAGTGCCCCAAATTTGAAGCAGGAGGACGAACCGAGCATCTTTTTCCATCTCCCGGTTCCGAAAATCCATGCCATATACACGTCCCCTGGCGCCGCAACTGCCTCTGGGAACCTTACCATGGGTCCCATACCGCACGTTTTGTAATTCTCTGTCTGGGAAATTATATATCTATCAAATCTATCTATCAAATCTATCTAACTATCAATCGTATCTATCAAATGTATATTGCATCTATTGATCTATGTAATCCGTATCTATCAAATGTATATTGCATCTATTGATTTATGTAATTCGTATCTATCAAATGTATAGTGTATCTATTGATCTATGTAATCTATCTATCTATCTATCTATCTATCAAATCTATCTCGTGGCTGGACTGTTTTGTTACAGCCACTTGTGTTATGGCCAAATTTGAAGTAGGAGGACCAACCAAGAATCTTTTTCCATCTCCCGGTACTACTTAACACACCACTCATATCTGGTGGCACAATAGATTGCACGGGCAGTGCCCCAAATTTGAAGCAGGAGGACCGACCGAGCATCTTTTTTCATCTCCCGGTTCCGAAAATCCATGCCATATACACGTCCCCTGGCGCCGCAACTGCCTCTGGGAACCTTACCATGGGTCCCAGACCGCACGTCTTGTAATTCTCTGTCTGGGAAATTATATATCTATCAAATCTATCTATTTATCTATCAAATCGATCTAACTATCAATCGTATCTATCAAATGTATATTGCATCTATTGATCTATGTAATTCGTATCTATCAAATGTATAATGCATCTTTTGATCTATGTAATTCGTATCTATCAAATGTATATTGCATATATTGATTTATGTAATTCGTATCTATCAAATGTATATTGCGTCTATTGATCTATGTAATCTATGTATCTATCTATCAAATCTATCTATCTCATGGCCGGACTGTTTTGTGACAGCCACTTGTGTTTCGGCCAAATTTGAAGTAGGAGGACCGACCAAGCATCTTTTTCCATCTCCCGATTCCTAAAATTCATGCCATATACACTTATCCCGATAGGGGGAGTAACAGGTATTAAACTGCTAAGAATAGTACTACTTAACACACCACTCATATCTGGTGGCACAATAGATTGCACGGGCAGTGCCCCAAATTTGAAGCAGGAGGACGGACCGAGCATCTTTTTCCATCTCCCGGTTCCGAAAATCCATGCCATATACACGTCCCCTGGCGCCGCAACTGCCTCTGGGAACCTTACCATGGGTCCCATACCGCACGTTTTGTAATTCTCTGTCTGGGAAATTATATATCTATCAAATCTATCTATCAAATCTATCTAACTATCAATCGTATCTATCAAATGTATATTGCATCTATTGATCTATGTAATTCGTATCTATCAAATGTATAATGCATCTTTTGATCTATGTAATTCGTATCTATCAAATGTATATTGCATCTATTGATTTATGTAATTCGTATCTATCAAATGTATATTGCGTCTATTGATCTATGTAATCTATGTATCTATCTATCAAATCTATCTATCTCGTGGCCGGACTGTTTTGTGACAGCCACTTGTGTTTCGGCCAAATTTGAAGTAGGAGGACCGACCAAGCATCTTTTTCCATCTCCCGATTCCTAAAATTCATGCCATATACACTTACCCCGATAGGGGGAGTAACAGGTATTAAACTGCTAAGAATAGTACTACTTAACACACCACTCATATCTGGTGGCACAATAGATTGCACGGGCAGTGCCCCAAATTTGAAGCAGGAGGACCAACCGAGCATCTTTTTCCATGTCCCGGTTCCAAAAATCCATGCCATATACACGTCCCCTGGTGCCGCAACTGCCTCTGGGAACCTTACCATGGGTCCCAGACCGCACGTCTTGTAATTCTCTGTCTGGGAAATTATATATCTATCAAATCTATCTATTTATCTATCAAATCTATCTAACTATCAATCGTATCTATCAAATGTATATTGCATCTATTGATCTATGTAATTCGTATCTATCAAATGTATATTGCATTTATTGATCTATGTAATTCGTATCTATCAAATGTATGTTGCATATATTGATTTATGTAATTCGTATCTATCAAATGTATATTGCGTCTATTGATCTATGTAATCTATGTATCTATCTATCCAATCTATCTATCTCGTAGCCGGACTGTTTTGTGACAGCCACTTGTGTTTCGGCCAAATTTGAAGTAGGAGGACCGACCAAGCATCTTTTTCCATCTTCCGATTCCTAAAATTTATGCCATATACACTTATCCCGATAGGGGGAGTAACAGGTATTAAACTGCTAAGAATAGTACTACTTAACACACCACTCATATCTGGTGGCACAATAGATTGCACGGGCAGTGCCCGAAATTTGAAGCAGGAGGATGAACCGAGCATCTTTTTCCATCTCCTGGTTCCGAAAATCCATGCCATATACGCGTCCCCTGGTGCCGCAACTGCCTCTGGGAACCTTACCATGGGTCCCAGCCCGCACGTTTTGTACTTCTCTGTCTGGGAAATTATATATCTATCAAATCTATCTATCAAATCTATCTAACTATCAATCGTATCTATCAAATGTATATTGCATCTATTGATCTATGTAATTCGTATCTATCAAATGTATATTGCATCTATTGATTTATGTAATTCGTATATATCAAATGTATAGTGTATCTATTGATCTATGTAATCTATGTATCTATCTATCTATCAAATCTATCTATCTCGTGGCTGGACTGTTTTGTTACAGCCACTTGTGTTATGGCCAAATTTGAAGTAGGAGGACCAACCAAGAATCTTTTTCCATCTCCCAGTTCCTAAAATCCATGCCATATACACCTCCCCCGATAGGGGGAGTAACAGGTATTAAACTGCTAAGAATAGTACTACTTAACACACCACTCATATCTGGTGGCACAATAGATTGCACGGGCAGTGCCCCAAATTTGAAGCAGGATGACCGACCGAGCATCTTTTTCCATGTCCCGGTTCCAAAAATCCATGCCATATACACGTCCCCTGGTGCCGCAACTGCCTCTGGGAACCTTACCATGGGCCCCAGACCGCACGTCTTGTAATTCTCTGTCTGGGAAATTATATATCTATCAAATCTATCTATTTATCTATCAAATCTATCTAACTATCAATCGTATCTATCAAATGTATATTGCATCTATTGATCTATGTAATTCGTATCTATCAAATGTATATTGCATCTATTGATCTATGTAATTTGTATCTATCAAATGTATATTGCATCTATTGATTTATGTAATTTGTATCTATCAAATGTATGTTGCATCTATTGATCTATGTAATCTATGTATCTATGTATCTATCTATCTATCTATCTATCTATCTATCTATCTATCAAATCTATCTATCTCGTGGCCGGACTGTTTTGTGACAGCCACTTGTGTTTCGGCCAAATTTGAAGTAGGAGGACCGACCAAGCATCTTTTTCCATCTCCCGGTTCCTAAAATCCATGCCATATACACCTCCCCCGATAGGGGGAGTAACAGGTATTAAAATGCTAAGAATAGTACTAATTAACACACCACTCATATCTGGTGGCACAATAGATTGCACGGGCAGTGCCCCAAATTTGAAGCTGGAGGACCGACCGAGCATCTTTTTCCATCTCCCGGTTCCGAAAATCCATGCCATATACACGTCCCCTGGCGCCGCAACTGCCTCTGGGAACCTTACCATGGGTCCCAGCCGGCACGTCTTGTAATGCTCTGTCTGGGAAATTATATATCTATCAAATCTATCTCTTTATCTATCAAATCTATCTAACTATCATTCGTATCTATCAAATGTATATTGCATCTATTGATCTATGTAATTCGTATCTATCAAATGTATATTGCATCTATTGATCTATGTAATTCGTATCTATCAAATGTATATTGCATCTATTGATCTATGTAATTCGTATCTAGCAAATGTATATTGCATCTATTCATCTATGTAATTCGTATCTATCAAATGTATATTGCATCTATTGATCTATGTAATTTGTATCTATCCAATGTATATTGCATATATTGATCTATGTTAACTATGTATCTATCTATCTATCAAATCTATCTATCTCGTGGCTGGACTGTTTTGTGACAGCCACTTGTGTTTCGGCCAAATTTGAAGTAGGAGGACCGACCAAGCATCTTTTTCCATCTCCCGGTTCCTAAAAACCATGCCATATACACCTCCCCCGATAGGGGGAGTAACAGGTATTAAACTGCTAAGAATAGTACTACTTAACACACCACTCATATCTGGTGGCACAATAGATTGCATGGGCAGTGCCCCAAATTTGAAGCTGGAGGACCGACCAAGCATCTTTTTCCATCTCCCAGTTCCAAAAATCCATGCCATATACACTTCCCCTGGCGCTGCAACTGCCTCTGGGAACCTTACCATGGGTGTCAGACCGCAGGTCTTGTAATTCTCTGTCAGGGAAATTATATATCTATCTATCAAATCTATCTATTTATCTAACGAATCTATCTAACTATCAATCGTATCTATCAAATATATATTGCATCTATTGATCTATGTAATTCGTATCTATCAAATGTATATTGCATCTATTGTATCTATCTCGTGGCTGGACTGTTTTGTGACAGCCACTTGTGTTTCGGCCAAATTTGAAGTAGGAGGACCGACCAAGCATCTTTTTCCATCTCCCGTTTCCTAAAATCCATGCCATATAGACCTCCCCCAATAGGGGGAGTAACAGGTATTAAACTGCTAAGAATAGTACTACTTAACACATCACTCATATCTGGTGGCACAATAGATTGCACGGGCAGTGCCCCAAATTTGAAGCAGGAGGACCTGCCAAGCATCTTTTTCCATCTCCCGGTTCCGAAAATCCATGCCATATACATGTCCCCTGGCGCCGCAACTGCCTCTGGGAACCTTACCATGGGTCCCAGACCGCACATCTTGTAATTCTCTGTCTGGGAAATTATATATCTATCAAATCTATCTATTTATCTATCAAATCTATCTAACTATCAATCGTATCTATCAAATGTATATTGCATCTATTGATCTATGTAATTCATATCTATCAAATGTATAATGCATCTATTGATCTATGTAATTCGTATCTATCAAATGTATATTGCATCTATTGATTTATGTAATTCGTATCTATCAAATGTATATTGCGTCTATTGATCTATGTAATCTATGTATCTATCTATCAAATCTATCTATCTCGTGGCCGGACTGTTTTGTGACAGCCACTTGTGTTTCGGCCAAATTTGAAGTAGGTGGACCGACCAAGCATCTTTTTCCATCTCCCGATTCCTAAAATTCATGCCATATACACTTACCCCGATAGGGGGAGTAACAGGTATTAAACTCCTAAGAATAGTACTACTTAACACATCACTCATATCTGGTGGCACAATAGATTGCACGGGCAGTGCCCCAAATTTGAAGCAGGAGGACCGACCAAGCATCTTTTTCCATCTCCCGGTTCCGAAAATCCATGCCATATACATGTCCCCTGGCGCCGCAACTGCCTCTGGGAACCTTACCATGGGTCTCAGACCGCACGTCTTGTAATTCTCTGTCTGGGAAATTATATATCTATCAAATCTATCTCTTTATCTATAAAATCTATCTAACTATCAATCGTATCTATCAAATGTATATTGCATCCATTGATCTATGTAATTCGTATCTATCAAATGTATATTGCATCTATTGATCTATGTAATTTGTATCTATCAAATGTATATTGCATCTATTGATCTATGTAATTCGTATCTATCAAATGTATATTGCATCTATTGATCTATGTAATTTGTATCTATCATATGTATATTGCATCTATTGATCTATGTAATCTATGTATCTATCTATCAAATCTATCTATCTGGTGGTTGTGCAAATGGACTGTTTGCGGTTGTTTGCGGTGCGTTACACAGGGAGTTTGGTCTGTCACTGTGAAGCACGTTATTCCAAACAATTTAGGAATGTTAGGTGATTTATGCCCTTTATGGATTAAAACCAGACTCTGCATCAACTATGTAATTTTCCGTGGGAGTTTTGCCATGGATCCCCCTCCGGCATGCCACAGTCCAGGTGTTAGTCCCCTTGAAACAACTTTTCCATCACTATTGTGGCCAGAAAGAGTCCCTGTTGGTTTTAAAGTTCGCCTGCCTATTGAAGTCAATGGCGGTTCGCCCGGTTCGCGAACAGTCGCGGAAGTTCGATTCCGCCGTTCGCGAACCGAAATTATTAGGTTTGCGACATCACTATTAAAGGGACACTGAACCCATTTTTTTTCCTTTCGTGATTCAGATAGAGCTTGACATTTTAAGCAACTTTTTAATTTACTCCTATTATCAATTGTTCTTCATTCTCTTGGTATCTTTATATGAAATGCAAGAATGTAAGTTTAGATGCCGGACCATTTTTGGTGAACAACCTTTATAATAGGAGGAAATTAGAACGTTGCTTAAAATTGCATGCTCTATCTGAATCACAAAAGAAAAATTTTGGGTTCAGTGTCCCTTTAAATAAAACTATCATCTCTACATATCAATCATTTACAACACTCTTTATTCATAAAAATTATAGTCTCTGAAATATGTTATAGAATAATAAAATTGAAAAGCACTGAAAAATCTTAAAAATCATTTTTTTTTTCCTGCTCCACTTTTCTGACTTTTAATATTACATGGAGATAACAATTATTGGACTCCATGTACAAAGCAGTGAAAGCTGCTCCGGAGCCCTTGCGAGGTAGGTTTGGATATGCGAACCTGCTTCCTTCAATGTAAGAAGCAGCGGTCATTAGACCACTGCTTCTCACACACATTGCTCGCTCTCGGTGATTGACAGCTCCTTCAGTTGCGCGATTGGTCACACGAATGAAGGGGCAGGCATTACACACTCCGATGAGTGTGTAATGATACATACGGGCAAGGGGATCAACAGATCTGCTGCCCGTGTGTAGCGAAGGCGGGCGAACAGCTTCGCAAGTTGAGAAGCTGTCCGCCCGCCGCTTAGTACATGGAGCTCACTAGTGTCTCCTTAGTTACAGTTTACGGATATTTTGAAAATAAGTTTTGTCATCTTATGGGAGGGGTCTCACCAATCCACATGTGAGCTGTAGGGAAGTTGGATAGGATGCCTGAGCCTTAGAACGAGCTGGAGAAGTATGTGCATGAAGCGACCAGGTCAAAAGAGAGCCATTCATGATACAATAATATGGTAGGTATCCTGTTTTACTTTGAATATTTGCTCAACGTATGCTTTCCTGGAACTCATAAAAAGGGTTAGTGACTTTGGTTATCGGACATCTGCCCCATCTTTTTTCCACAAAATCCAGATGCTTGTAGTTGCACCAAAATGGTGCAGCTGTCAGCTCATTCAGTCCCAGATTGTGCAAGAAAAGATGATTTTTGCACCTTGACCAATGGATCCAATGCACATAAAAGATGAGGCTAATTTAAAAGAAGATGGCAAATATGACATGACTCTCAGGGCTGCCATAAATGACACAATTTACAAGTTAATATTTCAAATTATGTTGTCATGAAAACCGTGCCAAGCAGTGCCAAAGTCTTTAAAACCAACCCTCCGTGCTTAGTTATTATTTTTTAATGATCCTGTTTCCTAACCCTCTAAAATGATTTGACCTTGAACTAACTTCTGGATAATGATTCATGTTTAACCAACTGATGTGTTGCATGATCCCTACTGACCTTCTGGTTTTTGACATATGGATATGGAAGTGTGTACCTGACTACTCTTCTGGATCCTTCTTCTGTTCTATCCTGGTTCCTGACCTCGTCTGTCCCTAACTTATTCAATCAAACCACCCCCTTAATAAATGAATCCAAAAAACAACAGAGATAATTGTCTTTACTTATTATACTTATGTCTATTCATTCTTTTTTTTAAACTTGATACTTCTTCCAATAAATTTAAAATGACATCAAATTATTATTGATGGACATTCATAGTATATTTCATCATGTAAGCACTGAATTATAAGAGATGTGCATAAAAACAAAATTGTCTAAACCCCTAAACTGCCAAACCTTTCAAATTAACGTGTGACAGAAAAAAAGTTGATCATGTGTACCTGCAGTTTGGGAAAGATGATCTGAATAGCTGAAGGGGATGGGAAGGGATGGCAACATTTTCCAATACCCTCTGTTTATACAAAAATTTCGATATTTTTTATTTTATCTTTTTAAATGGTAAAATTTAAAAAAAGAATAATAATAGTTTCCCCATTAAACAAATATAATTTCCCTACCACTCCCATCTTAGCAAATTCTCTCATGTTACTTACAACATTTTAGGAGGGTCCCTAAGAGATACTAATGTCTAGTGGGGGTTTAGGACACCTGGGTAGCAGAAAAGCCCAAAACAAAAAACTGCCACTGAATGCAGTTTTGTGATTAAGAGTAGCAATTCTCCATCCAGGTTTCTCATCTAGTAAAATCTGGTTGACTGGGACGGAGAGATGCGACACTCACACTTTCACGTAGGGGGTTCTGCTGGCACCCTAAAGGTATCTGAGTTTAAATAACTTGGGGCATTTTTACTTATATCTTTTGTTCCACTCTAATCTTTGAAGCCAGTTCCTGGACAAGTATGTGTATTAACAGGCTGTGCTAACTATCGGCTTGATTACTGAGTTTTGCGTTATGAGTAAAAAAGCAGCATTAAGGCTCATAACGCTGCATTTTCACTACCGCTGCTATTACAAGTCTTGTAGGTACAGCTGTCCCGCACACTTTTTTGGCCGTGCCGCAAATTAACTTACGCAATTTTCGTAAAGTCTTTTTTCAATGGGACTTCCATAGCGCCAATATTACAAGCTTTTTTTTTTAGGCCAAAAAGTGAGCGGTACAGCCAATCCCGTAAGATTCGTAACGCATTCTAAAGTCAGTAGTTTTGAGTTTTAAACTACAAAGCTGTAGCATAAAACTCATATCAATGTGTTACAAAGTACACTAACACCCATAAACTACCTATTAACCCCTAAACCAAGGCCCTCCCGCATTGCAAACACTAAAATAAAATTATTAACCCCTAATCTGCCACTCCGGACATCGCTGCCACTAGAATAAACATATTAAACCCTAAACCGCCACACTCCCGCCTCACAAACACGTTACATATTATTAACCCCTAATCTGCCGTCCCTAACATCGCCGCAACCTACATTACAGTTATTAACCCCTAATCTGCCGCCCCCAACGTTGCCACCACTATACTAAATTTATTAACCCCTAAACCTAAGTCTAACCCTAACCCTAACACCACCTAACTTAAATTTAATTAAAATAAATCTAAAGAAAACCTACTATTAATAACTAAATAATTCCTATTTAAAACTAAATACTTACCTGTACAATAAACCCTAAGCTAGCTACAATATAACTAATAATTACATTGTAGCTAGCTTAGGTTTTTTTTTATTTTACAGGCAAGTTTGTATTTATTTTAACTAGGTAGAATAGTTACTAAATAGTTAACTATTTACTAACTATCTAGCTAAAATAAATACAAATTTACCTGTAAAATAAAACCTTACCTGAGTTACAATAACACCTAACCTTACACTACAATTAAATAAATTACCTAAATTAAATACAATTAACTAAATTAAATACAATTAACTAAATTAAATACAAATACCTAAATTACAAAAAAAAACCCACTAAATTACACAAAATTAAAAATAATTACAAGATATTTAAACTAATTACACCTATTCTAATAGCCCTATCAAAATAAAAAAAAGCCCCCACAAAATGAAAAAAAAAAACATAGTCTAAACTAAAATACCTATAGCCCTTAAAAGGGCCTTTTGCGTGGCATTGCCCCAAAGAAATCAGCTCTTTTACCTGTAAAAAAAATACAACCCCCCAACAGTAAAACCCACCATCCACACAACCAACCCCCCAAATAAAACCCTAACTAAAAAAAAAACCTAAGCTCCCCATTGCCTTGAAAAGGGCTTTTTGACAGCTTTTTTTATAAATATGGAGAGCGTATTCAGGTCCGCGGCCGCGATGTTAGGCGAGCGTATTGGTGCCGTCGCATGCAGCATAGTTGACGGCTTGATAAATAGGCCTCCTTGGGTCAGAAATAGTTTACATAATATTGACATGACAATTTTAAATGAACACCAGGTAAATAAAGTATAATACATATTGGTTGTTATTGTTATATTTATTTGTGCATTAGAGACAAGAAATAATTAATCTCAAGAGTTTAACATGTACAGACCAAACTACATATATAGGAGCATTTTTTATTCTCATTAACAATATGATGGCCATATACATGAGAAGAATTAATCAAGGAATTTCACAATTCAGTTTTTTTTTTTTTTTTTTTTTGGTTTAAATTCTTTTATTGAGATAATTCCAAAATATACATAGAAAAGCATTAGACACAATTCAGTTTTTAACTATATTTTTTTAATTCCACATATTATTCCACACATTAATTCCACACATTACATCTAATTTTATTTTACTTTTTAAAAGAGAGAAAGGTAAGCTTTAATACAATATTAATTTAATGAACATATTTTTAATATGTTCAACATGGTACTAGTCTAAAAACATAAATGTGTGTGTGAAATTATTTATATTATTTATATTGTTTATCTATATAGTTATTACAAAAATAGATAATTTGTTTTACCTCTGCTTAAAAAAAGAATGACATAGTTTTAAGTCTTGATTTTATTGCTGAGCCTTTCTAGGTATATAACAAAGTATAAAAAGAGAAAAAAAACAAAACAAATTTGATAATACTGTAGAAGCAAATTAGAAAGTTTACAATTACTTGCTTTATTTGAATCATGAAAGAAAAAAATTAGGTTTCTTGTCTATTTAACCTAAATTTAACCCTTTTACTGCAGATAACAACCGCATGTTGTCATCTTTATATGTATATGTGTGTGTGTATATATACAGTATATATATATATATATATATATATATATATATATATATATATATATATATATATACCCTTATAATAGGCCATTAAAAAGGCATAGAGGCCAGATGACCCTCTTTAAAATAATGCTCTTATATAGGTTTTAATAACCAGACGATCACTGTAGTAATAATGATGATCTGGCGCTAACAAGTGTACATTTATTTGACTAAAGGCTCAAAAAAGTGTGATATGTACTGTATATATATTTTTTCTAGCTGTTATGTTAAGAAGCAGGGCTGGTCTGGGACCAAAAATAAGCCTGGGCATTTTCAGCCAGAGCAGCCCCCTGCACGCCTGATTTGTTATTTGATCCATTCACAAAAAAATGACAAGTTTATTATGAACTAGTTTGCTTGACATAAATATTTAAAGTTTGTAACACCCTTTTGTCACTTAAAGGGACATAATACTCATATGCAAAATCACTTGAAACTGATGCAGCATAACTGTAAAAGCTGACAGGAAAATATCACCTGAGCATCTCTATGTAAAAAAGGAAAATATTTTACCTCACAATTTCCTCAGCTCAGCAGAGTAAGTTCTGTGTAAAAAGTTATACTTCAGCTGCTGCCCAGCTGCAGGTAAAAAAAAAATAAAAAAAATGAACAGCAGCCAATCAGCATCAGCAGTGCTGAGGTCATGAACTCTTTTACTGTGATCTCATGAGATTTCACTTAACTCTTATGAGATTTCATAGCAAACTTCCTTAAACTGAATAGAGAAATAAGATGAGTGTTCACGAAGCTCGCTCCTTTGCCTGTCCCGTGACAGACATACTGATTTGCTGCTTAGAAGTCCTTTACAATGGAATGTGACTACTGAGGAACTTTTGAGGTAAAATATCTTTCTTTTTTACATAGAGATGTCCAGGTGATATTTTCTAGTCATCTTTTTACAGCTTTGTTGCATCACTTTCAAGTGTTTCAACATTTGGGTATCATGGCCCTTTAATGGAAAAAAAATAAACATACAAAGTGCTCATTTGCATTACAAATTTTTGGGCGCAGAGCAACGCACGCACATCTTGGGGTGTACAGCAATGCTTGCGCAAACACATACAAATATACACACCTTCGGTTCACACACATCTAAAAATTCACAAGGACACAATATGACAGATATTCAAGGTCCCACAGTGTCACACAATGAAAAAGATATGCAGAATTTCAGTGACACATCAATTCATGCAAACACATTGTGATATATCCAGTCTGATTTGCAATAAAGGAAAAACACACATCTTGAAATCCATGTTCCCACACACTTCATTCAGTACTTCCTGGTAACCAAACACATCCATGTAAAGTGTGTTATTTAAAAATAGAGTAGACAAAGCTCACGTCCTACATACAACCTGCATAAAGGAAATTATTAATTTGGCAATAGAAAGTAGTTTTTTTAATTCTTTCTCATTTATATTGGATTTGCAGTTACAGGACAAAGTTAGAAATTGTTTATTCTATTAAGCTAACTGACCGGCCCAACAACTGTCTGGCTCACCGGGAATTTGCCCGCTGTGCCCGATAGCCAGTCCTTTTAAGAGGATTTGCTTGTTGTCTAAGTGCTAAAAAGTGCACATTTGATTTATGTATTCTATGCATTTTACTTATGTTTGGGTGCCTTGTAAATAACCCTTAAATGTGATATACTGAAGGATGGACGGATCTTGCTTGAGCAGTAGCACAGAGTGCCAAGACAATTGAAATGTATTGATATTAGGCAGCATGAGTAAGTAAAGTGTTATTTTATTAATGCAGTGCTCTCTTCAGGTCCTATTTAAGGCCAGATTACAAGTAGAGCTAATTGCGTTCAAAGTAAGAAATAATATTACAAGTTAAAAGTAAAGTTAGAGCGTGAGCAAAAGACTCAGGCGCGCTAACTTCTGGACTTCGAATATCGCAACTGCACTAACTTCTCCGCGTTAACTTCTATGGGGCACTTTGACAAATAAAACTATTAGTTGACGCTTGAATGATAACCGTACACAGGACTAGATCAACTGCTCTAAACCCGAAGGTGCATTAGGAATACTTCAAATTCATATGTTCTTGACATAGGAGAAAATGTTCTTTGTATTTTTAAACTGATATTTTTATATATAGCTTTATATGATTATATAATATATACAGTATATATATACACATTTATTTAAAAAAAACAACAACATTATTTTCTATGTGAAGAAGATAGGAATTACATGTATTTATATTCAAAACACATTCGCCTAGATTACGAGATTTTGTCGGTAAGGCTGTGCGGGG